>NW_028317967.1:2242164-2413246 GCF_062004578.1 Staurois parvus
TTTTTGGGGACGCTATACTAATGTGAACGCTGGTATATTGCTGAACTGCTCAAAGATATTGATCCTTTCAGACCCTATACTAGCAATGGAGGTTTATTGTATATGAGCGTGTTCCTGGCAATCAAGGGGTTAAATGTGATTACTAGTGTACTGACGAGCAATCTGATGCTATCTGGGGGACGTGAAAACCATGGGAGCGTGAATCACGTATATAATATATATATATACAGTTGTGCTCAAAAGTTTACATACCCTGGCAGAAATTGTGAAATTTTGGCATTGATATTGAAAATATGACTGATCAAGCCAAAAAAATGCTCTTTTATCGAAGGATGATGATCATATGAAGCCATTTATTATCAAATAGTTGTTTGGCTCCTTTTTAAATCATAATGATAACAGAAATCACTCAAATGGCCCGGATCAAAAGTTTACATACCCTGGAATGTTTGCCCTTGGTACAGACACACAAGGTGACACATAGTTAAAATGCCAATTACAGCTTAATGTCCCACTTATGTGGCTTTTTAAATTGCAATTAGTGTTGGTGTATAAATAGTCAATGAGTTTGTTAACGCTTACGTGGAAGCATTGACTGGGCTAGATACTGAGCCATGGGGATCAGAAAAGAACTGTCAAAAGTCCTGCGTAACAAGGTAATGGAACTTTATAAAGATGGAAAAGGACATGAAAAGATGTCCAAAGCCTTGAATATGCCAATCAGTACTGTTAAATCACCTATTAAGAAGTGAAAAGTTCAGGGATCTCCTGATACCAAGCCAAGGTCAGGTAGACCAAGAAAGATTGCAGCCACAACTGCCAGAAGAATTGTTCGAGATACAAAGGGAAACCCATAGGTAACCACAAGAAAAATACAGGCTGTTCTGGAAAAAGACAGTGTGGTTGTTTTAAAGGAGCACAATATGATGACACTTGAACAAAAATAAGCTGCATGGTCGAGGTGCCAGAAAGAAGCCTTTACTGCATCAATGACACAGTATTTCTGCTATAGAGTGGTCAGGAAGCGGTTACAGAAGTAGTTTGTGTTATGGCGCTGCATTACTTTAACTGACAATTGTGTGGTCTTGCACCGCTGCACCAAAATGAAATTTACATCCTTTTTTTCCCCCCACAAATTGAGCTTTTTCAGTGGTATTTGATCGCCTGTGCATTTTTTAATGTTTGCGCTATAAAAAAAGCTGACAATTTTGAGAAAAGAAAATATATTTTGGACTTTTGCTATAAAACATGTCCAGTAAAAAAATGTAAAAATCAAATTTCATCATTTAGGCCAAAATGTATTCTGCGACATGTCTTTGCTAAAGAAATCTCCCAATACGAGTACATTAATTGGTTTATGTGAAATTTATAGCGTTTACAAATGGCGGTACAGATACTGTAATTTTAATTTTTTTTATACTAATAATGGCGGCGTTCAGCGACTTATGGCGGCGATCAACGACTTATGGCAGGACTGCGGTGGACATTCTGACACTGGGGGAGAACTGATTTGGGGTCAATGACATCCCCAGTGACACCAATACAGTGATCAGTGCAAAAAAAAAAAAACACTGACACTGTACTAATGGCACTGGGGAGGAAGGGGTTAACTTTTGGAGACAATCAAAGGGTTAACTGTGTGAGTAGAGTGTTTCACTAGGGGGCGGGGGGTGTGTTTTTCACAGTAACACACTGATCCGGAAAGCTGAACTCAGCAATCCGGAACAGTGTGCTGAAAACTGATAGGGAGGAGAGCTGCAGTGTAAACACTGCAGCTCTCCTCCCTGTCAGTGTTTGCTGGTAATCGCTGGGCTCCGGTGGGTAATCACCAGACGGGACCTGATGACTGACACCCGCGGCTGCGATCGGCGGCACAAATAGGGCGGTAGTGCGCCTTGCGAGCGCCCCCTACCCAAAATGCGAAATCACGTATATATACGTGATTTTGCGCACCGGTGCCGCCCTGCCACAGTAAATGTACTGTGGCTGGTAGGCAACCAGTTAAATACCACCAAAAGAAAGCTTTATTTGTGTGAATAAAATTATAACAATTTCATATGGGTACAGTGTTGCATGGTTGCGCAATTGTCATTTAAAGTGCGACAGCACTGAAAGCTGAAAACTGGCCTGGGCACGAAGGGGGTAAAAGTGCCCTGTAGGCAAGTGGTTAAGCACCTGCAACATGCCTATGAGGTAAAATGACACTGAGGGACTAATTTGTTAAAACAAAACAAAAAAACTGAAAAAAACCCCACAGGGCCACAGATGACTGACTGATAACTTTCATTAATTATTCTGTGTCTGTGAATTATACATACTCTCTTCACCTTCAATGGACTCAACATGCCTCAGCAGATAGCCTAGGGTGTCTACTTTCCGAAAAGGGGTAATTTAGGGGTGTTTGTACTGCTCTGGTATTTTAGCACCTCAATAAATGTGATAAGCAGTCAGAAAGTAAAAGCTGTGCAAATTCCAATATCTATACCATAGTTTGTAGATGCTATAATTTTCACACAACCAATTAATATGCAGTTATTGGGATTTTGTTTACCAAAGACGTAGCAAAATACATTTTGCCTTAAATTTATGAAGACATTTTAGTTTATTGGATATTTTTTATGACAGAAATTAGAAAAAATATTTTTTTGTTTTCAAACTTTTCGGGGCTTTTTTGTTTACAGCGCAAAAAATAAAAAACCCAGAGGTGATCAAATACCACCAAAAGAAAGCTCTATTTGTGTGAAAAAAAGGACATAAATTTATTTACAGTATTGCATGACTGTACAATTGTCAATTAAACTAGTACAGTATAGCAAAAAAAATGGCTTAATTCCAGTATCTATATCACAGTTTGTAGATGCTATAACTTTCACACAAACCAATTAATATACAGTTATTGGGATTTTTTTCCAAAGACATATAGCAAAATACATTTTGTCAGGAAAGGCCTGCCCATAGTGCAGGTGAAGTTCCATGGCGCACAAATATGCGCATGCGCAGTCCTTACGAGCCCAACAGATGTGCAGGCACTTGGACATAGGCGCACACTCGTGCATACGGGCGCGCGCCTGTCACTAATGCTGGCGCCAAAAGGGCTATTTAAACTGGCTGCAGTAGTTGTCTCATTGCCATATGGTCTTATCCCTGCTCATGTTCCTTGATTCCTGTGATTGTCTCCTGATACCGAACCAGCTTGTTCCTGACCTCTTGATCGCTACCTGCCCTGACCTCTGGCTTGTCTTGGATTATTCTTCTGTCTCCGCTCCTGTCTGATTGATCTTCCGTTGCTGACCTGGCCTGTGACCTGACTACTCTTCCTCCTGCCACTTTAAGCCTGATCTGCCTGACTGATTCCGAACCTGGCTCGTCTGATCCTGCATCCTCAGGACGCTGCTCTCGAGTATCCATCCATCCAGCATGGCTAGACCCCAGAACCCTGTTCCCTCATCTCATCTCAACTCATCAGCTCATCAGCTATTACTGGACTCATCACAGGCACTCATACCCCACCAGGCCCCTGCAAACGCTGTCCCACCATCAGCGGCCCTTGAGCCGGAGTTGTACGGGAGGCCTGCTTCTTCACGTCAGGCTCACTATCCAGGTACGTGATAGTACCATACAGCCATGTCTGAGCCTGCAAGAGGACCTTCGCCTCTGGATGAAATATGTCAACACCTGGCAGCACTAACCCAAGCAGTCAAGACTCTGCAGGAAGGATATGTGCATCTGGAGGAACGCATGTATCAATTACCTGGTGATGGAGGCCAATGGAGAAAAGGCTTCCCTTGTTGCTAAGTTCCGGACTCCCCTGAGAGTGGGACAGCGGGAGTCAGGCCCAAAATTGCACAGGTCGCCTGTAGGAGTGCTGGTTGGTGGTCCACTCAGAAGCACAGCTGGTGCATGGAGATAGGTCTGCAGACAGGAGGTGCCTGTGCGTGGTATGCATGCCCTTCTGGGATTTAGGTGTTTACTGGTGTCAGCGCTCCAGGTATGACCAGAGGTATGTGAACTGACACAGGGAAACGCAGGCTTCAGATATGTTATAAACAATATAATTTATTAATACTAACAATACAAAACGCAGTGCAATACTAAAATATAAACACAGTGCAAACGAACCAAACCAAACCACCCACAGATAACAATACATACAATGCAAGCGTAGTCAGGCAGGCCGGGTCAATAACAATCGGGCAGGTAGGAACAGGAGGAGCAGGCAGAGAGTAGTCAGGTCACGAGCCGGGTACAGCAACTAACGGGCAGGTAGGTACAGGGGGTCAGGCAGAGAATGGTCGGGGTCACAAGCCAGGGATCAAACAGGAGAAGATTGCAGAGATCAGGATCAGGCAGGGTAGGCAACGAGTAAGTCAGGCAGGAACAGGAACAGGAATGCAGGTAACAAGATACAGGGGCCCATGGAAAAACACACACCAAGGCCCAGACTGCAGGTCTGGCCATCCCTTAAATACACCTCCGTAATCAGCTTCAGGTGTTTGGCTGACTGCAGGGTTGAGTCTCTGATTGCTGAGAGCACCCGCTGGCCAGCCCTGGTACTGCAGCCCACAAGGCAGGTGAGTCCCACCATTATTGGCAAGTCCATTCCTGACAACTGGGTAGTCAGTTCAAGCCAAGGTCAGGTACCAGGTGGGAATCAGAGCAGACGTAGTCAGATGGGATAGCCGAGGTCATACACAGAGGAGCGAGAGAGAGTATCCGTAAGCCAGGCCAAAGTCAGATCAGGGGTAAGGCAGAGTAGACAGGTCCAGGAGCAAGCCGAGTCGGTAACAGGAGATCACGGGTCAAGTCACAGGAAACAGGAACAGGGCACGGGGAGCTAGAGATCATCCAGCAACTTGAGGAAGTGATGAGCCTCCTTATACATGTACTCCAACAGGGTCGCCGAGCGGCCAAGGACTACATCACGGACTTTAGACGTTGGAGTGCAGACACTAATTAGAACTACGCTGCCCAGTTCCGCTTGGGTCTGGCTGAGGCCCTCAAGGACGAGCTTGCCTGAGTTGGCATACCAAATTCTCTGGAGGACTTCATCACCCTATCCATCTTAGCCTACGTGAACGCAGGTTAGAAAGGTCCAACCAAGTTCCTAGGCCTACATGGATGCTACCCAAGGTTCTGGTCCAGCCTAGTCTAGAAATTCTGGAGCAGTACATCCGGTGTTATACTTCTTTCGTCCAAGATGATTGGGTGTCGCTCCTGCCACTGGCAGAGTTCGCATACAATAACTCCAGCCATTCTGCCACCAAACAATCTCCATTTTTTGCTAATTATGGGTTTCACCCTACCTTTCTACCTGACCTTCTGCCAGAAACGTCTGTCCCTGCTGCTCAAGATACACTAAGTTTCTTTTTTACTAACAATAAATTGTTACAGGAGACTGTCACAAAAGCCCAGGAGGACAACAAAAAGGTTTTCGATAAAAGGAGAAGGGGAGAACTGATCCTGCACCCGGGAGATCAGGTCTGGCTTGCCACAACCAACCTGAAAATGACATGTCCTTCAAGGAAGCTGGCACCTAAGTTTGTGGGACCATTTCCCGTAAGATGAATTTGCATTACCGAAATCCCTTAAAGTTCATCCAGTTTTTCACGTGTCATTACTAAAACCTGCAGTACCAGATTCCTTTTCTGATCGAAGGTCAAGGCCCCCTGAGACTATAATTATTAACGGAGAGGAGGAATTTGAGGTCGAGGCTGTTGTGGACTGTAGGAAAAGGAGGGGCCAGACGCAATACCTAATCAAATGGAAGGGGTATGGGCCAGAGGAAAATTCCTGAGAACCTGCACAGAATGTGCATACTATGAACTTAATTTGTGAGTTTTTTCTCAGTCACCCACAGAAAAGGAGCTAATTGGGCATTCGGAGGCTTCCCATAGGGAGGGGGCAATGTCAAGAAAGGCCTGCCCATAGTGCAAGTGAAGTTCCACAGTGCACAAATATGCGCATTCGCAGAGTCCTTACGAGCCGAACAGATGTGTAGGCACTTGGACATAGGCGCACTCGCGCATACTGGCGTGCGCCTGTCACTAATGCTGGCGCCAAAAGGGCTATTTAAACTGGCTGCAGTAGTTGTCCCATTGCCGTATGGTCTGATCCCTGCTCGTGTTCCCTGATTCCTGTGATTGTCTCCTGATACCGAACCAGCTTGTTCCTGACCTCTGCTTGATCTCTACCTGCCCTGACCTCTGACTTGTCTTGGATTATTCTGTCTCCGCTCCTGTCTGATTGATCTTCCATTGCTGACCTGGCCTGTGACCTGACTACTCTTCCTCCTGCCACTGTAAGCCTGATCTGCCTGACTGATACCGAACCTGGCTCGTCTGACCCTGCATCCTCAGCACGCTGCTCTTGATAGAGATGAGCGAATTATTCAAAAATTCGATTCGACTGATTCGGCGAATTCGTGAAAAAATTTTGATTCGAGTCGAATATATTCGCCGCGAATTTAACTTATAAAAGGGTGTTTCTAGGCTTCAGAGAGCCTTTATATTAGTGCAGAACACTGTACCTTTAATTTAAATGCCCTTGGAGTCTGCTGGGGAAGAGAAATAATACTGACAGTCAGTATGACATGCAGATGAGTGCCGTCGATCTTAGAATCACCGCACACTTCACTCATTTGGGCAGTCACGGGGCCAAAACCAGAGTGTGGAGCCACAGTGTGGCGGTGGAGGCAGCAGCAATGGGAGGCCATACAGCACCCTATGACAAAAATGGAAACCACCAGCAGTGTGAGGAGACCTGAAAGTGGCACATGGCAGAGTGTGGCGATGGAGACAGCAGCAATGGGAGGCCGTACAGGGACCCATGACACACTCTGGACCTGGCAGCAGCATGAGGAGGCGGTACAGGGGCCCATGACAGATTACGGGCCTGGCAGCAGCATGAGGAGTCGGTACGGGGGCCCATGGCAGATTACGGGCCTGGCAGCAGCAATGGGAGGCCGTACAGGGACCCATGACACACTCTGGACCTGGCAGCAGCATGAGGAGGCGGTACAGGGGCCCATGACAGATTACGGGCCTGGCAGCAGCATGAGGAGTCGGTACGGGGGCCCATGACACACTCTGGACCTGGCAGCAGCATGAGGAGGCGGTACAGGGGCGCATGACAGATTACGAGCCTGGCAGCAGCAACTTGGACAGGAGGACGTTCAGCTTCTGCACCGTCGGGTGCGTGCTCGCAAACTGTTGTCTCTTGGAAACGGATTCCAAGAAAGACTGCTGACGGAATCCGTGAAGAGGAGTAGCAGGAGAAGGAGCATCTGAACGAGCGGAATATGCCAACAAGCGACAACAGGGGCCCATGACAGATTACGGGCCTGGCAGCAGCATGAGGAGTCGGTACGGGGGCCCATGGCAGATTACGGGCCTGGCAGCAGCAATGGGAGGCCCGTAATCTGCCAGCACCCTATGACAAAAAATGGAACACACCAGAAGTGTGTGAGGAGACCTGAAAGTGGCACATGGCAGAGTGTGGCGATGGAGACAGCAGCAATGGGAGGCCGTACAGGGACCCATGAGAGACTCTGGACCTGGCAGCAGCATGAGGAGGCGGTACAGGGGCCCATGGCAGATTAGGGGCCTGGCAGCAGCTATGGGAGGCCCGTAATCTGCCAGCACCCTATGACAAAAAATGGAACACACCAGCAGTGTGAGGAGACCTGAAAGTGGCACATGGCAGAGTGTGGCGATGGAGACAGCAGCAATGGGAGGCCGTACAGGGACCCATGAGAGACTGTGGACCTGGCAGCAGCATGAGGAGGCGGTACTGGGGCCCATGGCAGATTAGGGGCCTGGCAGCAGCAATGGGAGGCCCGTAATCTGCCAGCACCCTATGACAAAAAATGGAACACACCAGCAGTGTGTGAGGAGACCTGAAAGTGGCACATGGCAGAGTGTGGCGATGGAGACAGCAGCAATGGGAGGCCGTACAGGGACCCATGAGAGACTCTGGACCTGGCAGCAGCATGAGGAGGCGGTACAGGGGCCCATGGCAGATTAGGGGCCTGGCAGCAGCTATGGGAGGCCCGTAATCTGCCAGCACCCTATGACAAAAAATGGAACACACCAGCAGTGTGAGGAGACCTGAAAGTGGCACATGGCAGAGTGTGGCGATGGAGACAGCAGCAATGGGAGGCGGTTCAGGGACCCATGAGACACTGTGGACCTGGCAGCAGCATGAGGAGGCGGTACAGGGGCCCATGGCAGATTAAGGCCTGGCAGCAGCAATGGGAGGCCCGTAATCTGCCAGCACCCTATGACAAAATGGAACCCTGGGCTGGGGCAGGCAGAACCGCCGTATCTTTATCACGGTTTTCCCAGGCCACCGAATGGCGACGCTGCATATGCTGACGCAACGCTGTAGTCCCAACATGGGCCCCCTGGCCACGCTTGACTTTCTGACCACATAGTCGACATACGGCTACGTTTACTTCCTCGGGCGGCTTGACGAAAAATTGCCACACCGCCGAGTAGGAAACTTTGCCCCCGCTACTCCTCACTGGCTGACTGCTACTTCCTCCGTGCACACCGGCACCACTACTGGCCGTGGTGGTAGGCTGCAGTGGAGCTGGTGCTCTACTCCGTGGCCGTTTGCCTCCACTGACATTGCTGCGACCCTGCTGCCTCCTGGCAGCAGCAATGGGAGGCCGTAAAGGGACCCATGACACACTCTGGACCTGGCAGCAGCATGAAGAGGCGGTACAGGGGCCCATGGCAGATTACGGGCCTGGCAGCAGCAATGGGAGGCCCGTAATCTGCCAGCACCCTATGACAAAAAATGTAACACAACAGCAGTGTGAGGAGACCTGAAAGTGGCACATGGCAGAGTGTGGCGATGGAGACAGCAGCAAT
Source organism: Staurois parvus (assembly GCF_062004578.1). Taxonomy (NCBI): domain Eukaryota; kingdom Metazoa; phylum Chordata; class Amphibia; order Anura; family Ranidae; genus Staurois; species Staurois parvus. Next base: position 2,251,038 of record NW_028317967.1, read on the forward strand.
GGGAGGCCGTACAGGGACCCATGAGAGACTCTGGACCTGGCAGCAGCATGAGGAGGCGGTACAGGGGCACATGGCAGATTAAGGCCTGGCAGCAGCAATGGGAGGCCCGTAATCTGCCAGCACCCTATGACAAAATGGAACCCTGGGCTGGGGCAGGCAGAACCACCGTATCTTTATCACGGTTTTCCCAGGCCACCGAATGGCGACGCTGCATATGCTGACGCAACGCTGTAGTCCCAACATGGGCCCCCTGGCCACGCTTGACTTTCTGGCCACATAGTCGACATACGGCTACGTTTACTTCCTCGGGCGGCTTGACGAAAAATTGCCACACCGCCGAGTAGGAAACTTTGCCCCCGCTACTCCTCACTGGCTGACTGCTACTTCCTCCGTGCACACCGGCACCACTACTGGCCGTGGTGGTAGGCTGCAGTGGAGCTGGTGCTCTACTCCGTGGCCGTTTGCCTCCACTGACATTGCTGCGACCCTGCTGCCTCCTGGCAGCAGCAATGGGAGGCCGTACAGGGACCCATGACACACTCTGGACCTGGCAGCAGCATGAAGAGGCGGTACAGGGGCCCATGGCAGATTACGGGCCTGGCAGCAGCAATGGGAGGCCCGTAATCTGCCAGCACCCTATGACAAAAAATGTAACACAACAGCAGTGTGAGGAGACCTGAAAGTGGCACAAGGCAGAGTGTGGCGATGGAGACAGCAGCAATGGGAGGCCGTACAGGGACCCATGAGAGACTCTGGACCTGGCAGCAGCATGAGGAGGCGGTACAGGGGCCCATGGCAGATTAGGGGCCTGGCAGCAGCAATGGGAGGCCCGTAATCTGCCAGCACCCTATGACAAAAAAATGGAACACACCAGCAGTGTGAGGAGACCTGAAAGTGGCACATGGCATGAGACACTGTGGACCTGGCAGCAGCATGAGGAGGCGGTACAGGGGCCCATGGCAGATTAGGGGCCTGGCAGCAGCTATGGGAGGCCCGTAATCTGCCAGCACCCTATGACAAAAAATTCAACACACCAGCAGTGTGTGAGGAGACCTGAAAGTGGCACATGGCATGAGACACTGTGGACCTGGCAGCAGCATGAGGAGGCGGTACAGGGGCCCATGGCAGATTAGGGGCCTGGCAGCAGCTATGGGAGGCCCGTAATCTGCCAGCACCCTATGACAAAAAATGGAACACACCAGCAGTGTGTGAGGAGACCTGAAAGTGGCACATGGCAGAGTCTGGCGATGGAGACAGCAGCAATGGGAGGCCGTACAGGGACCCATGAGAGACTCTGGACCTGGCAGCAGCATGAGGAGGCGGTACAGGGGCCCATGGCAGATTAGGGGCCTGGCAGCAGCAATGGGAGACCCGTAATCTGCCAGCACCCTATGACAAAAAATGGAACACACCAGCAGTGTGAGGAGACCTGAAAGTGGCACATGGCAAGAGACATTGTGGACCTGGCAGCAGCATGAGGAGGCGGTACAGGGGCCCATGGCAGATTAGGGGCCTGGCAGCAGCTATGGGAGGCCCGTAATCTGCCAGCACCCTATGACAAAAAATGGAACACACCAGCAGTGTGTGAGGAGACCTGAAAGTGGCACATGGCAGAGTGTGGCGATGGAGACAGCAGCAATCGGAGGCCGTACAGGGACCCATGAGAGACTCTGGACCTGGCAGCAGCATGAGGAGGCGGTACAGGGGCCCATGGCAGATTAGGGGCCTGGCAGCAGCTATGGGAGGCCCGTAATCTGCCAGCACCCTATGACAAAAAATGGAACACACCAGCAGTGTGAGGAGACCTGAAAGTGGCACATGGCAGAGTGTGGCGATGGAGACAGCAGCAATGGGAGGCCGTACAGGGACCCATGAGAGACTGTGGACCTGGCAGCAGCATGAGGAGGCGGTACTGGGGCCCATGGCAGATTAGGGGCCTGGCAGCAGCAATGGGAGGCCCGTAATCTGCCAGCACCCTATGACAAAAAATGGAACACACCAGCAGTGTGTGAGGAGACCTGAAAGTGGCACATGGCAGAGTGTGGCGATGGAGACAGCAGCAATGGGAGGCCGTACAGGGACCCATGAGAGACTCTGGACCTGGCAGCAGCATGAGGAGGCGGTACAGGGGCCCATGGCAGATTAGGGGCCTGGCAGCAGCTATGGGAGGCCCGTAATCTGCCAGCACCCTATGACAAAAAATGGAACACACCAGCAGTGTGAGGAGACCTGAAAGTGGCACATGGCAGAGTGTGGCGATGGAGACAGCAGCAATGGGAGGCGGTTCAGGGACCCATGAGACACTGTGGACCTGGCAGCAGCATGAGGAGGCGGTACAGGGGCCCATGGCAGATTAAGGCCTGGCAGCAGCAATGGGAGGCCCGTAATCTGCCAGCACCCTATGACAAAATGGAACCCTGGGCTGGGGCAGGCAGAACCGCCGTATCTTTATCACGGTTTTCCCAGGCCACCGAATGGCGATGCTGCATATGCTGACGCAACGCTGTAGTCCCAACATGGGACCCCTGGCCACGCTTGACTTTCTGGCCACATAGTCGACATACGGCTACGTTTACTTCCTCGGGCGGCTTGACGAAAAATTGCCACACCGCCGAGTAGGAAACTTTGCCCCCGCTACTCCTCACTGGCTGACTGCTACTTCCTCCGTGCACACCGGCACCACTACTGGCCGTGGTGGTAGGCTGCAGTGGAGCTGGTGCTCTACTCCGTGGCCGTTTGCCTCCACTGACATTGCTGCGACCCTGCTGCCTCCTGGCAGCAGCAATGGGAGGCCGTAAAGGGACCCATGACACACTCTGGACCTGGCAGCAGCATGAAGAGGCGGTACAGGGGCCCATGGCAGATTACGGGCCTGGCAGCAGCAATGGGAGGCCCGTAATCTGCCAGCACCCTATGACAAAAAATGTAACACAACAGCAGTGTGAGGAGACCTGAAAGTGGCACAAGGCAGAGTGTGGCGATGGAGACAGCAGCAATGGGAGGCCGTACAGGGACCCATGAGAGACTCTGGACCTGGCAGCAGCATGAGGAGGCGGTACAGGGGCACATGGCAGATTAAGGCCTGGCAGCAGCAATGGGAGGCCCGTAATCTGCCAGCACCCTATGACAAAATGGAACCCTGGGCTGGGGCAGGCAGAACCACCGTATCTTTATAACGGTTTTCCCAGGCCACCGAATGGCGACGCTGCATATGCTGACGCAACGCTGTAGTCCCAACATGGGCCCCCTGGCCACGCTTGACTTTCTGGCCACATAGTCGACATACGGCTACGTTTACTTCCTCGGGCGGCTTGACGAAAAATTGCCACACCGCCGAGTAGGAAACTTTGCCCCCGCTACTCCTCACTGGCTGACTGCTACTTCCTCCGTGCACACCGGCACCACTACTGGCCGTGGTGGTAGGCTGCAGTGGAGCTGGTGCTCTACTCCGTGGCCGTTTGCCTCCACTGACATTGCTGCGACCCTGCTGCCTCCTGGCAGCAGCAATGGGAGGCCGTACAGGGACCCATGACACACTCTGGACCTGGCAGCAGCATGAAGAGGCGGTACAGGGGCCCATGGCAGATTACGGGCCTGGCAGCAGCAATGGGAGGCCCGTAATCTGCCAGCACCCTATGACAAAAAATGTAACACAACAGCAGTGTGAGGAGACCTGAAAGTGGCACAAGGCAGAGTGTGGCGATGGAGACAGCAGCAATGGGAGGCCGTACAGGGACCCATGAGAGACTCTGGACCTGGCAGCAGCATGAGGAGGCGGTACAGGGGCCCATGGCAGATTAGGGGCCTGGCAGCAGCAATGGGAGGCCCGTAATCTGCCAGCACCCTATGACAAAAAAATGGAACACACCAGCAGTGTGAGGAGACCTGAAAGTGGCACATGGCATGAGACACTGTGGACCTGGCAGCAGCATGAGGAGGCGGTACAGGGGCCCATGGCAGATTAGGGGCCTGGCAGCAGCTATGGGAGGCCCGTAATCTGCCAGCACCCTATGACAAAAAATTCAACACACCAGCAGTGTGTGAGGAGACCTGAAAGTGGCACATGGCATGAGACACTGTGGACCTGGCAGCAGCATGAGGAGGCGGTACAGGGGCCCATGGCAGATTAGGGGCCTGGCAGCAGCTATGGGAGGCCCGTAATCTGCCAGCACCCTATGACAAAAAATGGAACACACCAGCAGTGTGTGAGGAGACCTGAAAGTGGCACATGGCAGAGTCTGGCGATGGAGACAGCAGCAATGGGAGGCCGTACAGGGACCCATGAGAGACTCTGGACCTGGCAGCAGCATGAGGAGGCGGTACAGGGGCCCATGGCAGATTAGGGGCCTGGCAGCAGCAATGGGAGACCCGTAATCTGCCAGCACCCTATGACAAAAAATGGAACACACCAGCAGTGTGAGGAGACCTGAAAGTGGCACATGGCAAGAGACATTGTGGACCTGGCAGCAGCATGAGGAGGCGGTACAGGGGCCCATGGCAGATTAGGGGCCTGGCAGCAGCTATGGGAGGCCCGTAATCTGCCAGCACCCTATGACAAAAAATGGAACACACCAGCAGTGTGTGAGGAGACCTGAAAGTGGCACATGGCAGAGTGTGGCGATGGAGACAGCAGCAATCGGAGGCCGTACAGGGACCCATGAGAGACTCTGGACCTGGCAGCAGCATGAGGAGGCGGTACAGGGGCCCATGGCAGATTAGGGGCCTGGCAGCAGCTATGGGAGGCCCGTAATCTGCCAGCACCCTATGACAAAAAATGGAACACACCAGCAGTGTGTGAGGAGACCTGAAAGGGGCACATGGCAGAGTGTGGCGATGGAGACAGCAGCAATGGGAGGCCGTACAGGGACCCATGAGAGACTCTGGACCTGGCAGCAGCATGAGGAGGCGGTATAGGGGCCCATGGCAGATTAGGGGCCTGGCAGCAGCTATGGGAGGCCCGTAATCTGCCAGCACCCTATGACAAAAAATGGAACACACCAGCAGTGTGTGAGGAGACCTGAAAGTGGCACATGGCAGAGTGTGGCGATGGAGACAGCAGCAATGGGAGGCCGTACAGGGACCCATGAGAGAATCTGGACCTGGCAGCAGCATGAGGAGGCGGTACAGGGGCCCATGGCAGATTAGGGGCCTGGCAGCAGCAATGGGAGGCCCGTAATCTGCCAGCACCCTATGACAAAAAATGGAACACACCAGCAGTGTGTGAGGAGACCTGAAAGTGGCACATGGCATGAGACACTGTGGACCTGGCAGCAGCATGAGGAGGCGGTACAGGGGCCCATGGCAGATTAGGGGCCTGACAGCAGCTATGGGAGGCCCGTAATCTGCCAGCACCCTATGACAAAAAATGGAACACACCAGCAGTGTGTGAGGAGACCTGAAAGTGGCACATGGCAGAGTGTCGCGATGGAGACAGCAGCAATGGGAGGCCGTACAGGGACCCATGAGAGACTCTGGACCTGGCAGCAGCATGAGGAGGCGGTACAGGGGCCCATGGCAGATTAGGGGCCTGGCAGCAGCTATGGGAAGCAAGTAATCTGCCAGCACCCTATGACAAAAAATGGAACACACCAGCAGTGTGAGGAGACCTGAAAGTGGCACATGGCAGAGTGTGGCGATGGAGACAGCAGCAATGGGAGGCCGTACAGGGACCCATGAGAGACTCTGGACCTGGCAGCAGCATGAGGTGGCGGTACAGGGGCCCATGGCAGATTAGGGGCCTGGCAGCAGCTATGGGAGGCCCGTAATCTGCCAGCACCCTATGACAAAAAATGGAACACACCAGCAGTGTGTGAGGAGACCTGAAAGTGGCACATGGCAGAGTGTCGCGATGGAGACAGCAGCAATGGGAGGCCGTACAGGGACCCATGAGAGACTCTGGACCTGGCAGCAGCATGAGGTGGTGGTACAGGGGCCCATGGCAGATTAGGGGCCTGGCAGCAGCTATGGGAGGCCCGTAATCTGCCAGCACCCTATGACAAAAAATGGAACACACCAGCAGTGTGTGAGGAGACCTGAAAGTGGCACATGGCAGAATGTCGCGATGGAGACAGCAGCAATGGGAGGCCGTACAGGGACCCATGAGAGACTCTGGACCTGGCAGCAGCATGAGGAGGCGGTATAGGGGCCCATGGCAGATTAGGGGCCTGGCAACAGCTATGGGAAGCAAGTAATCTGCCAGCACCCTATGACAAAAAATGGAACACACCAGCAGTGTGAGGAGACCTGAAAGTGGCACATGGCATGAGACACTGTGGACCTGGCAGCAGCATGAGGAGGCGATACAGGGGCCCATGGCAGATTAGGGGCCTGGCAGCAGCTATGGGAGGCCCGTAATCTGCCAGCACCCTATGACAAAAAATGTAACACACCAGCAGTGTGTGAGGAGACCTGAAAGTGGCACATGGCAGAGTGTGGCGATGGAGACAGCAGCAATGGGAGGCCGTACAGGGACCCATGAGAGACTCTGGACCTGGCAGCAGCATGAGGAGGCGGTATAGGGGCCCATGGCAGATTAGGGGCCTGGCAGCAGCTATGGGAGGCCCGTAATCTGCCAGCACCCTATGACAAAAAATGGAAAACACCAGCAGTGTGAGGAGACCTGAAAGTGGCACATGACATGAGACACTGTGGACCTGGCAGCAGCATGAGGAGGCGGTACAGGGGCCCATGGCAGATTAGGGGCCTGGCAGCAGCTATGGGAGGCCCGTAATCTGCCAGCACCCTATGACAAAAAATGGAACACACCAGCAGTGTGTGAGGAGACCTGAAAGTGGCACATGGCATGAGACACTGTGGACCTGGCAGCAGCATGAGGAGGCGGTACAGGGGCCCATGGCAGATTAGGGGCCTGGCAGCAGCTATGGGAGGCCCATAATCTGCCAGCACCCTATGACAAAAAATGGAACACACCAGCAGTGTGTGAGGAGACCTGAAAGTAGCACATGGCAGAGTGTGGCGATGGAGACAGCAGCAATGGGAGGCCGTACAGGGACCCATGAGAGACTCTGGACCTGGCAGCAGCATGAGGAGGCGGTACAGGGGCCCATGGCAGATTAGGGGCCTTGCAGCAGCAATGGGAGGCCCGTAATCTGCCAGCACCCTATGACAAAAAATGGAACACACCAGCAGTGTGAGGAGACCTGAAAGTGGCACATGGCAAGAGACACTGTGGACCTGGCAGCAGCATGAGGAGGCGGTACAGGGGCCCATGGCAGATTAGGGGCCTGGCAGCAGCCATGGGAGGCCCGTAATCTGCCAGCACCCTATGACAAAAAATGGAACACACCAGCAGTGTGTGAGGAGACCTGAAAGTGGCACATGGCATGAGACACTGTGGACCTGGCAGCAGCATGAGGAGGCGGTACAGGGGCCCATGGCAGATTAGGGGCCTGGCAGTAGCTATGGGAGGCCCGTAATCTGCCAGCACCCTATGACAAAAAATGGAACACACCAGCAGTGTGTGAGGAGACCTGAAAGTAGCACATGGCAGAGTGTGGCGATGGAGACAGCAGCAATGGGAGGCCGTACAGGGACCCATGAGAGACTCTGGACCAGGCAGCAGCATGAGGAGGCGGTACAGGGGCCCATGGCAGATTAGGGGCCTGGCAGCAGCAATGGGAGGCCCGTAATCTGCCAGCACCCTATGACAAAAAATGGAACACACCAGCAGTGTGTGAGGAGACCTGAAAGTGGCACATGGCATGAGACACTGTGGACCTGGCAGCAGCATGAGGAGGCGGTACAGGGGCCCATGGCAGATTAGGGGCCTGACAGCAGCTATGGGAGGCCCGTAATCTGCCAGCACCCTATGACAAAAAATGGAACACACCAGCAGTGTGTGAGGAGACCTGAAAGTAGCACATGGCAGAGTGTGGCGATGGAGACAGCAGCAATGGGAGGCCGTACAGGGACCCATGAGAGACTCTGGACCTGGCAGCAGCATGAGGAGGCGGTACAGGGGCCCATGGCAGATTAGGGGCCTGGCAGCAGCAATGGGAGGCCCGTAATCTGCCAGCACCCTATGACAAAAAATGGAACACACCAGCAGTGTGAGGAGACCTGAAAGTGGCACATGGCAAGAGACACTGTGGACCTGGCAGCAGCATGAGGATGCGGTACAGGGGCCCATGGCAGATTAGGGGCCTGGCAGCAGCTATGGGAGGCCCGTAATCTGCCAGCACCCTATGACAAAAAATGGAACACACCAGCAGTGTGTGAGGAGACCTGAAAGTGGCACATGGCAGAGTGTGGCGATGGAGACAGCAGCAATGGGAGGCCGTACAGGGACCCATGAAAGACTCTGGACCTGGCAGCAGCATGAGGAGGCGGTACAGGGGCCCATGGCAGATTAGGGGCCTGGCAGCAGCTATGGGAGGCCCGTAATCTGCCAGCACCCTATGACAAAAAATGGAACACACCAGCAGTGTGTGAGGAGACCTGAAAGTGGCACATGGCAGAGTGTGGCGATGGAGACAGCAGCAATGGGAGGCCGTACAGGGACCCATGAGAGACTCTGGACCTGGCAGCAGCATGAGGAGGCGGTATAGGGGCCCATGGCAGATTAGGGGCCTGGCAGCAGCTATGGGAGGCCCGTAATCTGCCAGCACCCTATGACAAGAAATGGAACACACCAGCAGTGTGAGGAGACCTGAAAGTGGCACATGGCATGAGACACTGTGGACCTGGCAGCAGCATGAGGAGGCGGTACAGGGGCCCATGGCAGATTAGGGGCCTGGCAGCAGCTATGGGAGGCCCGTAATCTGCCAGCACCCTATGACAAAAAATGTAACACACCAGCAGTGTGAGGAGACCTGAAAGTGGCACATGGCAGAGTGTGGCGATGGAGACAGCAGCAATGGGAGGCCGTACAGGGACCCATGAGAGACTCTGGACCTGGCAGCAGCATGAGGAGGCGGTATAGGGGCCCATGGCAGATTAGGGGCCTGGCAGCAGCTATGGGAGGCCCGTAATCTGCCAGCACCCTATGACAAAAAATGGAACACACCAGCAGTGTGAGGAGACCTGAAAGTGGCACATGGCAGAGTGTGGCGATGGAGACAGCAGCAATGGGAGGCCGTACAGGGACCCATGAGAGACTCTGGACCTGGCAGCAGCATGAGGAGGCGGTATAGGGGCCCATGGCAGATTAGGGGCCTGGCAGCAGCTATGGGAGGCCCGTAATCTGCCAGCACCCTATGACAAAAAATGGAACACACCAGCAGTGTGAGGAGACCTGAAAGTGGCACATGGAATGACACACTGTGGACCTGGCAGCAGCATGAGGAGGCGGTACTGGGGCCCATGGCAGATTAGGGGCCTGGCAGCAGCAATGGGAGGCCCGTAATCTGCCAGCACCCTATGACAAAAAATGGAACACACCAGCAGTGTGAGGAGACCTGGAAGTGGCACATGTTTGGGGCATGATTCATTGCGGATTTAGTCAGTTGTGTCAGGATCTGGTGGTTTGAAATCCAGACTAATCCACGCCTGATTTATTTTCACAAACGTGAGTCTCTCCACACTTTGGGTGGACAGTCGTGTCCTCCGCGGAGTTACAATACCTCCTGCCGCACTAAACACGCGCTCCGATGCCACGCTACTGGCCGGGCATGACAGCCTTTCAAGGGCAAATTCAGCTAGTTGGGGCCAAAGGTCAAGTTTCGTTGCCCAGTAGTCAAGGGGATTGTCTACCTCGGTTGGCAGGGTGCTGTCCAAGTAGGCCCAAGCCTGTTGTTTGAGGTCCTGCTCCAGGTCCACCTGATGCTGCTGCTGCTGCGGCTGGTTAGTAGTTTCCTCACTGCGCTGGTGAAGAAAGCTACTCATCATCGACTGCAGACTGAGGCAGCCGCTGCTAGTGGAGCTGCCACTGCTCCTACCACCCCACCCCTCCCCTGCTGCCATGGCAGCGGAACGCGAGTGCACAGGGCCCACAGTGTCTGAGGATGGACGTTGGCGCACAAAGGCAGAGACCAACTGACTACATAGGTGGTTTTTATAGTACGTTATTTTGGCCTCCCTCTCAGCAGGTGTGAGAAAGGCCACCATTTTTGAACGGTAGCGAGGGTCCAACAAGGTGGACAGCCAAAAGTCATCCCTCTGTCTGATGGTTATTATTCGGCTGTCGCTACGCAAGCAACCGAGCATGCTATGGGCCATTTGTGCCAAGGAATGCGAGGGACTCCCTGCCTCCATCTCCACAGCATACTGCCACGGTGCGTCTGGGTCCTCTGTCTCCTCCTCCTCCTCCTCTACCAGATGCTCCTGCTCCTCCACTCCTGTCCGCTGAGTGGAAAAACCACCCATTTCACTCAATAATTCCTGAGCACAAATGTCCTCCTCTACCTCCTCCTCTTCTTCCTGTCCTGCCCCCACAGGGGTCATGTGGCGTTGAGATCTGTGCGCCACGTCTACCGCACCCTGACCAGCCATTGTTAACAGCATTTGTTCCAGGACGTGCAACAGAGGAATGACGTCGTTCATCCCATAGTCCTGCCGACTCACGAATAGCGTGGCCTCCTCAAAGGGCCTGAGCAAGCGGCAGGTGTCACGCATGAGCTGCCAATGGCTGACATCGAAGTTACACAGGGGAGTACCTTTATCCGCTTGTAACATCAGGAAATCGGTGATGGCCTTTCGCTGTTCGTAAAGGCGGTCTAACATGTGTAGGGTTGAATTCCACCTTGTTGCAACGTCACAGATCAGGCGATGCTGTGGAATTCCGTTCTGCCGCTGCAGCTCAAGGAGGGTGTGCTTTGCGGTGTAGGAATGGCTGAAATGCATGCAAAGTTTACGTGACATTTTAAGGATGTCTTGCAGTGGGATGGTGGATTTTAGGAACCGCTTGACAACCAGATTGAACACGTGAGCCATGCATGGCGCATGGCACAACCTTCCTTGACGCAGAGCAGACACCATGTTCTTTCCGTTGTCGGTCAACATGGTTCCGATTTTCAGTTTGCGCGGAGACAGCCATCTGTCGATTTCTCTGTTCATTACACTGAGAAGTTCCTCCCCTGTGTGACTACGTTCGCCAAGGCATACCAGGTGCAGCACAGCGTGACACCGTTGCGCCCTGCACATGTGATATGCCGGTCGGGTAATGGGACTTGGCACGGGGTGGTGGCTGAGGACACGGCGGAAGAAGAGGTGGTAGAGGCGGACATCTTTGCCGGACCAAGGACGTGCAAACGTGGAGGCAAAAGCGGCGTGACCTGTCCAAGTTGCTGGTGCGGCTGTGACGGCACCACGTTCACCCAGTGGGCCGTAAATGACATGTACTGTCCCTGACCGTAGTTACAGCTCCACACGTCGGCGCTGCCGTGCACTTTAGCAGAGACCGACATGCTCAAAGACTGGCCCACCATCTCTTCTACATGTGAATGCAGGGCTGGCACTGCCTTTTTGGCGAAGAAATGACGGCTTGGCACTCTCCACCGTGGCGCGGCACAAGCCATCATTTCTCGGAAAGGTGCTGAGTCCACCACTTGGAAAGGGAGGGACTGCAGCACCAGCAACTTGGACAGGAGGACGTTCAGCTTCTGCACCGCCAGGTGCGTGCTCGCAAACTGTTGTCTCTTGGAAACGGATTCCAAGAAAGACTGCTGACGGAATCCGTGAAGAGGAGTAGCAGGAGAAGGAGCATCTGAACGAGCGGAAGATGCCAACGAGTGACAACTCCCCTCAGCAGAGGTGTTGGAGCCTTGACTGGCTGATAGAGGGCGATTGACGTCGGGTGACGGAGCAAGTAACGGAGCGGGTGATGGAGCGGGGGCTGGGGCAAGCAGAACTGCCGTATCTTTATCACGGTTTTCCCAGGCCACCGAATGGCGACGCTGCATATGCTGACGCAACGCTGTAGTCCCAACATCGGCCCCCTGGCCACGCTTGACTTTCTGGCCACATAGTCGACATACGGCTACGTTTACTTCCTCGGGCGGCTTGACAAAAAATTGCCACACCGCCGAGTAGGAAACTTTGCCCCCGATACTCCTCACTGGCTGACTGCTACTTCCTCCGTGCACACCGGCACCACTACTGGCCGTGGTGGTAGGCTGCAGTGGAGCTGGTGCTGTACTCCGTGGCCGTTTGCCTCCACTGACACTGCTGCGACCCTGCTGCCTCCTGGGCAACCCACCGACTGTTTTGCTCGCTGCCAAGCTGCCACCCTCTTCTCCTGATGATGCGGAAGCAATAGCCTGATGACGACGAGGCTGCCAAGTACGATCAGCCTCATCATCATCAATTAGGGTCTCCGCCTCACTACTAGCCCCCTCGGCTGCGTGTGGGTCAGGAGACAGACCTGTCTCTAGACCGGCTACCGAGCCACTCTCCTCGCCACTACTTCTTCGCCTGGCTGCTGAAGAGGCGGATGTCTCCCCCCGTTCCTGACCGCCCTCTGTTAGCTCTTCCTCACTGTACAGTGGGGCTGAGCCCACAGCATGCGATACTTCGCTTGGTGAGGGAACACCAAAGGACAGGGTCAGGTAGAGGACACGTGATTTCAGTGGGCTTGCTCCCGGGCCATGCCAACTAACGGTTGTGTCTGACGTACCCACCGACCGTTGGCTGTAGGTGTCAGAGGTGACCTGGGAAGAGGAAGACGACCGAGCCAACCAATCGATGATGGCAGGGTTGTCGGTGGAGACACGACCGCTGGATGACACCGGGAGCACTGGCCTCTGGCTGCGACTAGTGCTGCCTCAACCCCTTCCTCTGCTGCCACGTCTGCTCGCTCCTAAAACATTGCCTCCTCTGCATGTTGTCTGACATACTCTTTAATTAAATGATTCTGTGTCCCTGAGTAACAATTCTGTGTCTGTCCCTGAGTAACAATTCTGTGTCCCTGAGTAACAATTCTGTGTCCCTCAGTAACAATTCTGTGTCCCTCAGTAACAATTCTGTGTCTGTCCCTGAGTAACAATTCTGTGTCTGTCGCTGAGTAACAATTCTGTGTCCCTCAGTAACAATTCTGTGTCCCTCAGTAACAATTCTGTGTCCCTCAGTAACAATTCTGTGTCTGTCCCTGAGTAACAATTCTGTGTCTGTCCCTGAGTAACAATTCTGTGTCCCTCAGTAACAATTCTGTGTCCCTCAGTAACAATTCTGTGTCCCTGAGTAACAATTCTGTGTCCCTCAGTAACAATTCTGTGTCCCTCAGTAACAATTCTGTGTCTGTCCCTGAGTAACAATTCTGTGTCTGTCCCTGAGTAACAATTCTGTGTCCCTCAGTAACAATTCTGTGTCCCTCAGTAACAATTCTGTGTCCCTCAGTAACAATTCTGTGTCTGTCCCTGAGTAACAATTCTGTGTCTGTCCCTGAGTAACAATTCTGTGTCCCTCAGTAACAATTCTGTGTCCCTCAGTAACAATTCTGTGTCCCTGAGTAACAATTCTGTGTCCCTCAGTAACAATTCTGTGTCCCTCAGTAACAATTCTGTGTCTGTCCCTGAGTAACAATTCTGTGTCTGTCCCTGAGTAACAAATCTGTGTCCCCAAGTAACGTTTCTGTGGCCCTAAGTAACGGTTCTGTGGCCCTCAGTAACAAATCTGTGTCCCTCAGTAACAATTCTGTGTCTGTCCCTAAGTAACAATTCTGTGGCACTAAGTAACGTTTCTGTGGCCCTAAGTAACGTTTCTGTGGCCCTAAGTAATGATTCTGTGGCCCTAAGTAACGTTTCTGTGGCCCTAAATAACGTTTCTGTGGCCCTAAGTAACGGTTCTGTGTCCCTCAGTAACAATTCTGTGTCCCTCAGTAACAATTCTGTGTCTGTCCCTGAGTAACAATTCTGTGTCCCTAAGTAACGTTTCTGTGGCCCTAAGTAACGGTTCTGTGGCCCTCAGTAACAAATCTGTGTCCCTCAGTAACAATTCTGTGTCTGTCCCTAAGTAACAATTCTGTGGCCCTAAGTAACGTTTCTGTGGCCCTAAGTAACGTTTCTGTGGCCCTAAGTAACAGTTCTGTGGCCCTCAGTAACAATTCTGTGTCCCTCAGTAACAATTCTGTGTCTGTCCCTGAGTAACAATTCTGTGGCTCTAAGTAACGTTTCTGTGGCCCTAAGTAACGGTTCTGTGGCCCTCAGTAACAAATCTGTGTCCCTCAGTAACAATTCTGTGTCTGTCCCTAAGTAACAATTCTGTGGCCCTAAGTAACGTTTCTGTGGCCCTAAGTAACGATTCTGTGGCCCTAAGTAACGATTCTGTGGCCCTAAGTAACGTTTCTGTAGCCCTAAGTAACGTTTCTGTGGCCCTAAGTAACGTTTCTGTGGCCCTAAGTAACAGTTCTGTGGCCCTCAGTAACAATTCTGTGTCCCTCAGTAACAATTCTGTGTCTGTCCCTGAGTAACAATTCTGTGTCTGTCCCTGAGTAACAATTCTGTGTCCCTCAGTAACAATTCTGTGTCCCTCAGTAACAATTCTGTGTCCCTGAGTAACAATTCTGTGTCCCTCAGTAACAATTCTGTGTCCCTCAGTAACAATTCTGTGTCTGTCCCTGAGTAACAATTCTGTGTCTGTCCCTGAGTAACAATTCTGTGTCCCTCAGTAACAATTCTGTGTCCCTCAGTAACAATTCTGTGTCCCTCAGTAACAATTCTGTGTCTGTCCCTGAGTAACAATTCTGTGTCTGTCCCTGAGTAACAATTCTGTGTCCCTCAGTAACAATTCTGTGTCCCTCAGTAACAATTCTGTGTCCCTGAGTAACAATTCTGTGTCCCTCAGTAACAATTCTGTGTCCCTCAGTAACAATTCTGTGTCTGTCCCTGAGTAACAATTCTGTGTCTGTCCCTGAGTAACAAATCTGTGTCCCCAAGTAACGTTTCTGTGGCCCTAAGTAACGGTTCTGTGGCCCTCAGTAACAAATCTGTGTCCCTCAGTAACAATTCTGTGTCTGTCCCTAAGTAACAATTCTGTGGCACTAAGTAACGTTTCTGTGGCCCTAAGTAACGTTTCTGTGGCCCTAAGTAACGATTCTGTGGCCCTAAGTAACGTTTCTGTGGCCCTAAGTAACGTTTCTGTGGCCCTAAGTAACGTTTCTGTGGCCCTAAGTAACGGTTCTGTGTCCCTCAGTAACAATTCTGTATCCCTCAGTAACAATTCTGTGTTTGTCCCTGAGTAACAATTCTGTGTCCCTAAGTAACGTTTCTGTGGCCCTAAGTAACGGTTCTGTGGCCCTCAGTAACAAATCTGTGTCCCTCAGTAACAATTCTGTGTCTGTCCCTAAGTAACAATTCTGTGGCCCTAAGTAACGTTTCTGTGGCCCTAAGTAACGTTTCTGTGGCCCTAAGTAACAGTTCTGTGGCCCTCAGTAACAATTCTGTGTCCCTCAGTAACAATTCTGTGTCTGTCCCTGAGTAACAATTCTGTGGCCCTAAGTAACGTTTCTGTGGCCCTAAGTAACGTTTCTGTGGCCCTAAGTAACAGTTCTGTGGCCCTCAGTAACAATTCTGTGTCCCTCAGTAACAATTCTGTGTCTGTCCCTGAGTAACAATTCTGTGTCCCTAAGTAATGTTTCTGTGGCCCTAAGTAACGGTTCTTTGGCTCTCAGTAACAAATCTGTGTCCCTCAGTAACAATTCTGTGTCTGTCCCTAAGTAACAATTCTGTGGCCCTAAGTAACGTTTCTGTGGCCCTAAGTAACGTTTCTGTGGCCCTAAGTAACGATTCTGTGGCCCTAAGTAACGTTTCTGTAGCCCTAAGTAACGTTTCTGTGGCCCTAAGTAACGTTTCTGTGGCCCTAAGTAACAGTTCTGTGGCCCTCAGTAACAATTCTGTGTCCCTCAGTAACAATTCTGTGTCTGTCCCTGAGTAACAATTCTGTGTCCCTAAGTAACGTTTCTGTGGCCCTAAGTAACGGTTCTGTGGCCCTCAGTAACAAATCTGTGTCCCTCAGTAACAATTCTGTGTCTGTCCCTAAGTAACAATTCCGTGGCCCTAAGTAACGTTTCTGTGGCCCTAAGTAACGTTTCTGTGGCCCTAAGTAACGATTCTGTGGCCCTAAGTAACGTTTCTGTAGCACTAAGTAACGTTTCTGTGGCCCTAAGTAACGTTTCTGTGGCCCTAAGTAACGGTTCTGTGTCCCTCAGTAACAATTCTGTATCCCTCAGTAACAATTCTGTGTCTGTCCCTAAGTAACAATTCTGTGGCCCTAAGTAACGTTTCTGTGGCCCTAAGTAACGTTTCTGTGGCCCTAAGTAACGATTCTGTGGCCCTAAGTAACGTTTCTGTGGCCCTAAGTAACGTTTCTGTGGCCCTAAGTAACGTTTCTGTGGCCCTAAGTAACGATTCTGTGTCCCTAAGTAATGTTTCTGTGTCCTTAAGTAACGTTTCTGTGTCCCTAAGTAACGTTTCTGTGTCCCTAAGTAACGTTTCTGTGGCCCTAAGTAACGTTTCTGTGGCCCTAAGTAACGTTTCTGTGTCCCTAACTAACGTTTCTGTGTCCCTAAGTAACGTTTCTGTGTCCCTAACTCTCTCCCTGAATACAGCCAGGTCTGCCTCTGTTGAATGACTGGAGGCAAATGGAGAATTCTAAAATGGCCGCCATTTATAGCTCGACCATTACACAGTGCTGGCTGGCTGGCTGCTGATTGGCTAATGCGATCACATGTCATAAATGAATGCATTATGGGTCAGCGCGCCTTGTTTGCGCGCCTTCCCAGACATCCCCGCTCCGTCGCCGCACATGTTGCCGCCATTTTAGGAACAATTTCGATTCGCGCATCCGAAGTCTGCTAATTTTCGGATTCGGCGCGAATTGAAATTTTCCTAATATTCGAAACGAATTCCACTTCGCCTAGTTCGATTCGCTCATCTCTAGCTCTTGAGTATCCATCCATCCAGCACGGCTACATCAGAACCCTGTTCCCTGCCTACAACTCATCAGCTATTACTGGACTCATCACAGGCACTCACCGTGCCCCTGCGACCGCTGTCCCACCATCAGCGGTCCTTGAGCCGGAGTTGTATGGGAGGCCTGCCTCTTCACGTCAGGCTCACTATCCAGGTACGGGACACATTTTGGCCTACATTTATGGCAAAATGTGAGTTTGTAGGATATTGTTATAACAGAAATGAGAAAATATTGTTGTTGTTTTTTTTCAAAATGTGGTCTTTTTTTGTTTACAATGCAGAAAAACCCACAGGTGATCAAATACCACCAAAAGAAAGCTCTATTTGTGTGAAAAAAGGACATACATTTTGTTTGAGTACAGCATTGCATGACCACGTAATTACCAGTTGAAATATCGCAGCATCATAATGTAAAAAATGGCCTGGTCAGGAAGGGAGGTAAATCCTCTGGAGGGCAAGTGGTTAAACAACCAATTTCATTTCTTATTAGACTGGGGGGCCCTCAAACTACACTAATTTTTGAGGTTATAAAATGGTATAGTAACATGAGTGGCCAAATTAAGAAAGAAAAGTATGTTAAACACTTTGAAACCTAAAATAAGTAAATAAAAGCAAATGCACTTTAAATATAAACTTTATTATGGTATGTTGAAAGAATGTAATAGTTTACATTAGCTTTCATATAACAAGATGCAAGAAGAAAGTGATTCTACCAATACTTGGAAACCAATTATCAGCCTTGTACAGTATTCAAGCTTATAAAAGATATCTAATTAGTTGCTGTTGATTACTGTATAGTAAAACCGGCTAGTGAACCTGCTTGCATGAATATATATTGTGTCTTCTACATTCTTCCTATAGGAGCAAACTAATGCAAAAGTATGATCATCTCAACACGCAACAGCTCTCTAACATTACTACATTTCATAAACTTTTTCATGGAAAACCATGCACATAAATCCAAGGCAAGGCCTCTGAATTCTGTCAAAACTTTCAGATAATGCTTCTTAATCATTCTAAGCAAAACTATACTAAACCCCTTTCCCAGCTGCTTACTTTCCTCATTGGAATGGATGCGACCTTAAAGGGTGAAAATCTTTCACCATTGGCCATCTCTTGAGACTGTAGACACTGGGGAAAAAACCCTAAAAAAGCCTATGAAGACTCACGGTGAAGTGGACTATGGATGGAGAGCAGGGCTTTCTTTCTGCCGGAACGCGGCGGTACTGCGTTCCGCCACCTTTTTCTTCTTGTCCCCGCTCACCGACTGCCTCTGCAGAGCTGACAAGCTATGCAGAGCAGCGAAAGTGACAGGTGCCGGACGCGGCTTGTTTATGTCATGCTTGCGCGTGCCCGGCACCTGTCACTGCCGCTGCTCACAGCCGGTGAGCGGGGACATGCACGCTTCACCCCCCCCCCCTCTACCGCCAGCGTGTAAACATCGGGGGCGCGGACGATGGGCGAGGACACTATGCACGCTTCACCGCCCCCCCCCCGCCGGCGTGTAAACATCGGGGGCGGCGCGGCGACATCAACGGCAGTGACAGCGTGGACGCAGGGGCCGTACAGCTTGGAGTAGGTAAGCTGCGCTCGGCTCCCTGTCACTGACTGCAGTATCATGTATTGCTCTAAATTTTTACTCTCTCCCCAGCCTGTGCCCACCTAAACTATCCCAACCACCTGTGCCCACCTAAACTATCTGAGCCCACCTAAACTATCCTCACCCACCTGAGCCCACCTAAACTATTTCAGAACGCAATTGCTCAGCGCTCAGCGGCGCCGATCGAGAGCGCCCCTCCTGTGCATGAGGAACAGGAAAGATAAATTCAGTGATGGACGGTATTTTTTGGAGGAAAAGGTGGCAACCCTAGGGGAGCCTGTAGGAGCAGGCACATCTACCAGACAGGGTACACATGCATGCTAGACTGATTTTATATCTATGCTGGACGTTTACAAACGGCCTGCCATGATTTTATATCTATGCATGTGTTCCTGGTGTCAGTACGGTACTGATTTTATATCTATGCGTGTGTTTCTGGTGTCAGTACGGTACTGATTTTATATCTATGCATGTGTTTCTGGTGTCAGTACGGTACTGATTTTATATCTATGCGTGTGTTTCTGGTGTCAGTACGGTACTGATTTTATATCTATGCATGTGTTTCTGGTGTCAGTACATTAGTCATTTTATATCTATGCATGTGTTTCTGGTGTCAGTACGGTACTGATTTTATATCTATGCGTGTGTTTCTGGTGTCAGTACGGTATTCATTTTATATCTATGCATGTGTTTCTGGTGTCAGTACATTAGTCATTTTATATCTATGCATGTGTTTCATGCAGATCATGCAAGAGGCAGCCGGGGGTCCGATGACATCATTTCCCTTATATGGTATGTACGGGAAATGATGTCATCGGAAGCCCCTCCCAAATTTTACTTGCATTCCTGTTCTCTAAAGGGGTGGTCCTAGGGTTTGATGGGGGCGTGGCCAGGTTTGGGTGGGGGAGTTCCACCACCTTTCCTCTGAGAAAAAAAGCCCTGATGGAGAGTATGAAAACAAAAAGCAGACCATGGCTGACCTTACAATATATAAGTAAGTGACTGGGATGGGGGCTTGTTAGTGCAGTTTATCTCAGAAAGGCTAGAGAAGCTGTGTTAGTGTAGTCTGTCATTACACTACAGTACACAACCACTTTAAACGATTTATTAATCTCTATTCATTCAAATAACTTATGCTTGTGTTCACTGGAAATTTATAATGTAGGAAAGGTTCAGCTACATAGCTACTGAACACCTGCAGAGAAACTTCTGTGAGCCACACTAAAATGTATTTGAGCACCCCAATGGCACCCAAGCCAGTAGTTCGGATTATGTGCACACTGATCTAAAGTATTTAACCCTAAACTGCTCTATGAGAATAACTGTATGCAACATGTATATTAACAAATCAACCCATAGAAGACAATACAAATTTACTCTAAAAGAAGGTGAATGTCATTTTACTTTGTGATTGTTCAGGTTCCTTCAGTGAAAAGTCTTTGAAATGTCTCATATCTTGCCCAAAGGGCAGCCTAAACTCAAAAGTATCTTTGTCTTCGTCTGAAGTCTGTGAGGGCTTTGAGGTGAATGGAAATGCAAAGTTTTCATCTCCTTCCGTTCCACCAAATATGCTTTCTGGAAAACATAATATATATATATATATATATGTATACAGTACATATCAGCAAGTAAAAATGATTCCCTCTGCCAGTCCCTACTCTTTGCTGCAAACCGCCAAACCAAATGTCCACTAAAGTATGCTATAAGCAACTAGGTATTTGGCATTTTGAAGCACAAAATAGAGACTGGCCAGAGACGGATTACTTTGGCAGATATAGTTGGCCAGTTTCAACACATATTGCAATTAATGTGAACCAAAAATCCTTTTTAGTGTTAATTTATATTTTCAGCATTAACATGGTCAAAGCAATTTAGCACCAGATGTGTCATATATATAAGCTATTTGGATTTGAGCACAAATATTTCACCTTCTATTGCATACTGCAGGTCATTGACCAGACTTGAGTCTGAACTGGCCAGAGTATGATTACTTTGACACAGTTGGCCAACTTGAACATGTACATGTATTGCAACCAAAAAATCCTTGTTTTTTTATGCAACAGTTTGCTAGAAATATGTAAGGGTGTATAGCAGCGTGCAAAGGGATCATTTTGAATTTTTCAGAATTTCACAGAGACAGCTCAAAGGCATTGTTTCAGTTACTCTCCAATCATTGTTACAATTGCATTTATCCTATATGGTAACTATGGTCTGTTTAACGATTCTTAGATATACATATGAACAAAATCAATTTAATGGATATCATCTAATGCTTTAACTTCTTCAGCCCCAGCCACTGCATAAAAACGGTTGCAGAGCGGCATGGCTGGGCAAAACCACGTTTTAAAACGTGTTTTTGCAAAACAGGTAGGGGGCGCCCGCCCGCCCTACCTGTCCCGCGGCTGTCAGCAGCGGGTCTCCGCCGCCGGGTCACGGCCGGTCATTACGGCTGTTTCCCTGTGATTAGTGGTGATCGCTGACAGAGAGCAGGGCTGCATTGTTTATACACAGCCCTGCTATCTGTCAGTTGCCTGTCAGCTCATGACAAGCTGAAGAGGGAGAGAAGAGTTTTTCTCTCTCGATCAGCCTGTCCCCGTCCAGCATACACCCCCGCCCCCTAGTAAAACACTCCCCTCACACAGTTGACACTAAAAATGTTAACCCCTTCCTCCCCAGTGCCATTAGTACAGTGTCAGTGGCTTTTTTTTTTCACTGATCACTGTATTGGTGTCACTGGGGATGTCAGTGACCCCAAGTCAGTTCCCTCCCAGTGTCAAAATGTCCACCGCAGTCCCGCAGTCCTGCCATAAGTCGCTGATCGCCGCCATATGTCGCTGATCGCCGCCATTATTAGTATAAAAAAAATTAAAAATCCCAGTATCTTTCCTGCCATTTGTAAACGCTATAACTTTCATGTAAACCAATTAATTTACACGTATTGGGATTTTTTTTTAGCAGAGACATGTCGCAGAATGCATTTTGGATGAACTTTGTGACAAAATTTGATTTTTTAATTTTTTTTACTGGACATGTTTTATAGCAAAAAGTCCAAAATATTGTTTTTTTTCTCAAAATTGTCAGCCTTTTTTTTTATAGCGCAAAAAATTTAAACCGCACAGGCGATCAAATACCACCGAAAGAAAGCTCAATTTGTGGGGAAAAAAAAGGATGTAAATTTAATTTGGGTGCAGTGTTGCATGACCGCGCAATTGTCAGTTAAAGTAACGCAGCGCTGTAACACAAACCTCTTCTGTAACCGCTTCCTGACCACTCTACAGCAGAAATACTGCTACAGGGTGGCATGGGTACGCAAAATTACACCCCGCGCTCCCGTGGTTTTCACACCCCTCCCAGATAGCGTCAGATTGCCTGTCAGTACACCAGTCATCACATTTAACCCCTTGATTGCCAGGAGCACGCTCATGTACAATAAGCCTCCATTGCTAGTATAGTGTCTGAACGGGTCAATATCTTTGATCAGGTCAGCACTATACCAGCGTTCACATTAGTATAGCGTACGCAGCGTTAGCGGGATCAGCCCCGGCACCTGCCAGCACTTGCGTGCAGCCCCTACGCTTACCCCCCACTTCTCCCCCAGCAAGTGCAGTGTCAGTAGGTCACTGTCACTTGATACATTGCACACAAAACCGCAGTGTTGGCAGAATCAGGCCTGATCTCTGTTAGCACTTGCCAGTAAATTTTGATGTCTCTCATATGCAGCAGAGTGCCAGTACTAGTGCCGCTCTACCTTTTGGTGAACTGAAGAGTACCAGCGGTCTAGTACATCCTGGTCTTTCACATACCTCCTTGATTTTTGGAGCTGTTTTTCACGGAATATCTGTATGCGTTGATTGTGGATCAAAGCAGTTTATATGCACAACAATTTATTGCTGCCAACCCAAATTCAAATCTTGCCAGACCATTCGCATGGAAACTCATTACGGTTTTCAAATTTACATTTTTTTGGGGCCTAACCTTCAACATGGGCATTACTAAAAGAAATTAATTGCGGTTGTATTGGTCCGCAGACCCGATTCATCATATGCCGTGTTCTCTGCTGCCATGGCCAGGCATAGATATGAGACTATAATGTGTTTTATGCATTTCAGCGACAATACACTCTGTCATCCTCGGGGTAACCCTAAATTTGACCTGCTCCGCAAAATTCAGCCCCTCGCAAATCACCTTAACCTCAAATTTGCAGATGTCTATACTCCCCAGCAAAACATCTGTCCCTTATTAATTTTTCTGGCCGCCTTGCATTCAAACAATTTCTCCCCAGCAAGCGTGCCAGATATGGGTAGAAGACCTGTGAGAGGACAACAGGCTATACTTATAAGTTTCGGATTTACGAAGGAAAGATAGTCACGTGGAGCCCGCCCTGATGCCCAGACTACATGGGGAGCAGTGGCAACATAGTTTGGGACTTGGGGTCATCATTTCTCCATATGGGGTACCACTTATACGTGGACAATTTTTATACAAGCGTGCCACTATTTAGACATCGATTCAATCTTGGAACTGGCGCTTGTGGCAAAGTGTGACCTAATGTGTGCCCACCATAAGAAGTGGGTGGATGCAGGGCGGTATATTCTAATGGTGGGCATACCACACACTTTTTCTGGCTGAGATTTCTTCTCATTTTTTCATTCAGTCCACTGGCTGCATACAAAAAAAAAAGAACATAGCATATATACCCAACAAGGACCAGCGATGTACTGGTACATCACTGGATTTGAATGGTTATACCAGGATGATACCTACAGCTGCAGGCATCATCCTGGTATCGTTTTTTTCAGCCGGTGATCGGCTTTCATGTAAAAGAAATCCTAGTGGCTAATTAGCTGCAAGATTGCTTTTACAAGCAGTGGGAGATGATGTCCCCCCTCCCCCGCTGCCTTCCACGGCCTTCTCGGGCAGTCCTGTGCCATCAAGGGAATCTGAGAATGCAGCCGATGTTTCTGCCAGCTGACCATAGAGCTGATTGGAGACCAGAATGGTGCCAATCATCTCTATAGTCTAAGAATTCGGAAACTACAAGCATTTCATCACTTCAGTTTCACAGGATATAAACAGCGCCATTTGTAAATTGGGAAAGCATCTGATCACACCGATTTTGGTTTGATTAGATAATGTAAGGGCAGCGGAGATATCTAGAGTCTGATAGACCCCAGATTTCTCAAAAAAGAATATGACAATGCCCATTGAAGTTATAGGGGTTATTTGCATTCCCTGTTATAGCATTAAAAGTGATAAAAAAAAAATGAAAGGTACAATGTAAAAATAATAAAAAAAAAATAAAAAAATATAAAAAAATTGCCCCTCCCATGCGCGCACACCTGTGTGCACAAGCCTTGACCCTGTGCCGTTATGTAAACAGCGGTTGCACCATGCATGTGAGGTATTGCTGTGAACGTCAGATTAAGGGCAGTAATTCTAACACTAGACCTCCTCTGTAAATCTAAAATGGTAGCTTTTAAAGGCTTTTAAAGCGTTGCCTATGGATATTAAAAATGTTTGCAGTTTGTCACCATTGCACGGGGCATGCGCAGTTTTAAAGCATGTCATGTTTGGTATCTATTTACACGGCATACCATTATCTTTTATATTTTACCAAACAATTGGCCAATATATTGTGTTTTTGTGCATTAAAAATAAAAAAAAGTGTATTTTTTTTTTAAAAATTGCTTTTGAAAAATCGCTGCGTGAGTACTATGTGCCATAAAAAATTGTATTACCCATCATTTTATTTACTAGGGTGTCTTCTTTAAAAAAACATATAATGTTTGGGGGTTTAAATTAATTTCCTAGCAAAAAATACTAATTTTTTTCATGTGAACAAAAAGGCTTGGTCTTCAGGTGGTTAGAAGAGTGAATGATGTGTGTAAACTTCTAATGCTGGACAAAAAACGCCCCCACCCCCCAAAATGACCCCTTTTTGGAAAGTAGTCACCCCAAACTATTTGCTGAGAGGAATGTTGAATCAATAGAAGAATTTATTTTTTTACCACAAGTTTTTGGAAAATGACAAAAATAAATATATATTTT
This sequence comes from Staurois parvus, assembly GCF_062004578.1. Taxonomy (NCBI): domain Eukaryota; kingdom Metazoa; phylum Chordata; class Amphibia; order Anura; family Ranidae; genus Staurois; species Staurois parvus. Next base: position 2,275,548 of record NW_028317967.1, read on the forward strand.
TTTTTTACACAAAATTGTCAATTAAATGATTTACTGCTCACGCATGCCATGGTTATATGTGGAATTACTCCCCAAAATACATTCTGCAACTTCTACCAAGTATGGGGGTACCACATGTGAGAGACTTTTTGGCAGTCTAGCCAAGTACAGGACCCCAAAATCCAATAAGCACCTTCAGGCTTTTAAAGGGCTTTATTTCCTCATTACACTTCCAGACTACCTATCACAGTTTCGGAGGCCCTGAAATGCCAGGATAGCACCTAACCCCCCCAAATCACCTCTTTTTGTAAAGTAGACGCCCCAAGGAATTTGATAAAAACCCCATAAGTATTTTGCAAATCTCATTTGTTGCCACAAGTTTTTGGAAAATGAAGAAAAAAAACAAAAAAATATTTTTTCTATTTTTTTTATATTTCAAAACCTTGTGAGAAAAAATGAGATCTGCAAAATACTCATCATCCCTCTTTTAAATTCCTTGGGGTGTCTACTTTCCAGAAAGGGGTCATTTGGGGGGGGGGGGTTGGGGCTATCCTGGCATGTCAGGGCCTTCGAAACTGTGATAGGTAGTGAGGAAGTGTAATGAGGAAGTTACGCACCTTCAGGCTTTCAAAGTGGTCATTGGATTTCAGGCTCCTGTATGTGGCTAGGCTCCCAAAAAGTCTCACACATGTGGTATCCCCATACTCAGTAGAAGTAGCAGAATGTATTTTGGGGTGTAATTCCACATATACCCATGACTTGTGCGAGAAATAAATCATTTAAATGACAACTACGTGTAAAAAAAAAAAAAAAAAGTTTGTCATTTTCCAGAAACTTGTGGAAAAATAAAAATCTTCCATGGACTCAATATGCCTCTCAGCAGATAGCTTAGGGTATCTAATTTCCGAAAAGGGGTCATTTGAGGGTGTTTGTACTATCCTGGTATTTTAGCACCTCAAGAAATGTGATGGGCAGCCAGAAAGTAAAAGCTACGTAAATTCCATTATCTATACGAGGGGTGGGCAAACTTTTTGACTTGAGGGCCACAATGGGTTCATATATTGGACCCGGGGGCCGGACTAAGAGTAGATGAATGATGTGTATGTGTCATCCATAGTAAGTATAGTAATATTCCCCCATAGTAAGCATAGTAAATAATCCCCCATATAGTAATTCATCCCCCATATAGTAATTCATCCCCCATAGTAATTCATCCCCCATATAGTAATTCATCCCCCATAGTAATTCATCCCCCATATAGTAATTCATCCCCCATAGTAATTCATCCCCCATAGTAATTCATCCCCCATATAGTAATTCATCCCCCATAGTAATTCATCCCCCATATAGTAATTCATCCCCCATATAGTAATTCATCCCCCATAGTAATTCATCCTCCATATAGTAATTCATCCCCCATAGTAATTCATCCCCCATATAGTAATTCATCCCCCATAGTAATTCATCCCCCATTGTTAGGAATGGACTTGCCAGTAGTGGTGGGACTCACCTGCCTTGTGGGCTGCAGTACCAGGGCTGGCCAGCGGGTGCTCCCAGCAATCAGAGACTCAACCCTGCAGTCAGCCAAACACCTGAAACTGCTTATGCAGGTGTATTTAAGTGATGGCCAGACCTGCAGTCTTTGCCTTGGTGTGTGTGTTTTTCCTGGGCCCTGTATCTTGTAATCCTGCATTCTTGTTCCTGTTCCTGTGTTCCTGCTAGTATGTTTCCTTGTTGCCAAACTCTGCCTGTTCTGATTACGCTGACCCTCTCCTGCTCTGACCCCGGCTCGTTCCTGACCATCCCTCTGCCTGACCCTCTGTACCACGCTGCCCGCTACCTGCTGAACCTGGCTTGTGACCCCGACCATTCTCCGCTTGCTCCCCCTGTACCTACCTGCCCGATTGTTATTGACCCGGCCTGCCTGACGACGCTTGCATTGTATGTACTGTTATCTGTGGGTGGTTGGTTTGGTTTGTTTGCACTGTGTTATGTTTTAGTATTGCACTGCGTTTATGTTTGTATTGTTAGTGTTAATAAATTATATTGTTTATAACATATCTGAAGTCTGCGTTTCCCTGCGTCAGTCACATACCTCTGGTCATACCCGGGAGCCCTGACACCCATATAGTAATTCATCCCCCATATAGTAATTCATCCCCCATAGTAATTCATCCCCCATATAGTAATTCATCCCCCATAGTAATTCATCCCCCATATAGTAATTCATCCCCCATAGTAATTCATTCCCCATATAGTAATTCATCCCCCATAGTAATTCATCCCCCATATAGTAATTCATCCCCCATATAGTAATTCATCCCCCATAGTAATTCATCCCCCATATAGTAATTCATCCCCCCTATAGTAATTCATCCCCCCTATAGTAAGTCATTCCCCATATTAATTCATCCCCCATATTAAGTCCCCAAGTCCCCCCTGTGTCAATTCACTTACCTTTGCTCCGCGCGTTCCTCTCACCGTGTTTCCGCGCCGTTCCAGTCTTCAGGGCGGACTGTGAGAGGAGCCTAGCTCCCCTCCCCTCACGTTCGTCACGCTGCCCCGCCTACACACATCCTGACAGCCACATCCGCGGGCCGGATTAAAAGGTCCGCCGGGCCGTATACGGCCCGTGGGCCGTAGTTTGCCCATTGCTGATCTATACCATAGTTTGTAGACGCTATAACTTTCACAAAAAGCTATCAATATACATTTATTGGGATTTTTTAACCAAAAACATGTAGCAGAATACATTTTGGCCTAAATTTATGACAAAATTTTAGTTTTTTTTAGATATTTTTTATGACCAAAATGAGAAAATATTGTTTATTTCAAAAAAATTTTTTTTTCTTCAAAACTTTTTCTGGTTATAGCGCCAAAAATAAAAAGTGCACAGGTGATCAAATACCACCAAAAGAATGCTCTATTTGTGTTAAAAAAAGGACATAAATTTCATTTATGTACCGTATTGCATGACCGCGCAATTGTCCATTAAACTAGCGCAGCGCTGTATACCAAAAAATGTCGTAAATTGCAGTATCTATACCATAGCTTGTAGACGCTATAACTTTCACACAAAGCAATCAATATACACTTATTGGGATTTTTTTTACCAAAAACATGTAGCAGAATACATTTTGGCCTAAATTTATAACTAACTTTGAGTTTACTATATATTTTTTATAGCTGAAAGTAAAAAATATCGTTTTTCTTCAAAATATTTGGTCTTTTTTTGTTTATAGCGTGAAAAATAAAAAGCGCACAGGTGATCAAATACCACCGAAAGAAAGCTCTCTTTGTGTGAAGAAAAGGACGTAAATTTCCTTTAGGTGCAGCATTGCATGACCGCGCAATTATCAGTTGAATTAGTGCAACGCCGAGTAGCAAAAAGAGTCCTGGTCATTAAGGGGGGTAAATCCTCAGGAGCTCAAGTGGTTAAAAACATATTTATAATATAAATATATAGACAGGCAAATTTGCTTATTTTATGTACAGGCATTTTTTCTGCTTTGTATTGCAATATGATGTTGTATCGCAATATGATGTGGCTATTCGTCTTTCAAATCTATTTTCCTACCATCTTATCTTCCTTCATATCTGCCTCTCAGAAAACAGCAATTAAGAAAATAGCATCCAAGAGGTGCTGGGACTTTGATGTGTCTATACAACCTAGAGGGAGGACAAAAACATTCGGAAAGCTCACTGGCTCAGGTTAGGCTGCTCACAACAGACAAGGCTACCCTCCAGTGGGTATTCTACTAGGTTACCAGAAAAAAGTGTGCACTAATGGAAGGTGTGCCAGACCAAAGGATAAAAGGTTACTAATTAATTTTTGGTTTATACTAAAAAAAAAAATCTAACATGTTTTGGGAGGCAGGAACCACTCATTTGCATGATAAATCAAAATAAGAAGTCTAAACTATTTGGTTGAACTGGATGAACTTGGGTCTTTTTTCAGCCAGACTAACTATGTAAAACTAATTAATCTGGACTCTTTTATTCTTTGGGTTGACGTTCCTTCCATTCGTGCATGCTTTTCAGAAAATGTGAAGCACCAACAATTCTACTTGTAGCCAGATACCATGTGATTTTGCCTAGGCTTTACGTCACATTAGAGAGCTCAGGAATGCAGATTTTTTCTTACTCAAAAATATAATTTGCTAATGCTTAGACATTTCCTATTGATGTGTGAAATTCAGTAAGTCTACTTTATACTAAACATAATAATTAACAGGAACATACACTTCTAGAAGGGGCTGAAAGATCAGTGTTCATATATTGATAGTCACCTGACTAGAGGTTTGTTTAACAATATCTTCACACAGGTATAAGTGTGCTTTGCTGGACAGAACAGGTTTTACTCAGCCCTGTTCACTGTATACCAATAGATGACTTGAATGAAGCCTCACAAAGTGAGCTTAAACTCTGTGCCAAAAACGTGGGTCATAAAAGTTTGAGATGGATACCAACAATGTATTTAAAACCAACATTTTTTTTAATTTTGACAAATGTATGGAATTGTTACAGCTGTTTCCAGATTTTTTTTTTTTTTGCAATGACACACAAGGGACTCTTCCCTTCAATAAAGCTGCAAATATTTGAAAAGTATGAGCTAATATTTTCATACTAACCAAAGTCTTTCACAGGTGATGATGTATCTATGTCCAAGGGTGAATGGCTTCTACCCTGAGAATAAAAACAAATATTGGTGATTCATACCTTACTATGAATTACAATTAACCTACTGTAGCCACCTTACCCTAAAACCTAATGTCTGATTAATGTTAGTATTTGCTAGGCTGTAATTAGCCTGACCTAGATTGGTAGTTCAGCTTCTCAGGGTCTCTCCTGGGTTCTGCCTTTTCTTTGCTTCTGCCTGCTGCCTGGGATTGTCTCTAGCAATAGTATGTAAGGCCACACTAATCAGTTATGAACATTTATATCTTCCTGATTAATCACTGGAAGCTTACTGTCAGAGGTGCAGGCTGGGAGACGGTATAAAAAAAACTCATGAGTGATCTTGGGAAGTGAGGGATGTAGGTGGCTGTTGCATCCTCTCAGATTTGAGGCCTAGTATACTGAACAAGGGAATTAAAGCACCATGAAGGACCTTCAGCCTACTTGGGGAACCTGAGAAGCTGGGTGGAATCTTCGTTCTCAACTAAAGTGGGTGACCTCTTCCTAAGGAACTGTAGCTGGGCCAACAAGTGTCTTGCAGTCAGGAGCTGATTTCACAGAATGCCGGTTTGGTGTAAATATTCTCTATGAAGACTGTAGGTACCATTTGTCCTTCATCTGGCAACTGCCAAGTACATGGGTGTCCTGTGCCCTAACCCTCTCTGCCAGGGGAGTTGAATGCGAGTCAATAAAATCTGCACATGCTCAGTTTAGTATGTATTGCTAAAGAGGTTTTTTTTTTCTTGTAAGCGTGCAGGTGATCGGCAAAGGGTCAGCCAGTCAGCACTGTCCAGACAGAGGTCAGGGGTTTTGCATCCTCATAGAGCAGAAGGAAAATTCCTCCTACAAGCTTTAACCAGTGCTCTGCTGAACACTAATAGATGTCAAACGACTGCTCTAACTGCTGATGAGAAAAGGTATTTAGCAGTTTATATTTACTAAAATAATTGCACTTCCATGTTCTCTGTACTGTGGGAGACCAGGTATAGTGAATGCAGGGTCCGGGGTTTAGTAACACCTTAAGCCCATACAAAATGAATGGGCTCAAATTGCACTGCAAAGAATCGCTTGTGACCTGAACAGGAATGTGGTGCAATTCCTGTCCGAATCACATGTGGCATCTTGCACCGCAATAGGGGAGAGGGGAAAAAAGCAATGTTTATTCAATGAAAGGGTTAAAATGAAACAGTATTGCACATAACAGACATAACTGGTGACGGGCATAAAAGAAGTTTAGTGTGGAACCCCCATTCCAAAGTTCAGTCCCTATTAGAACCGCTGGAGAAAGTGCTGAAAATACCGGTATTGGTGCAACACTATTTAGAACCTCTGTTCAGTTATTAATACCGACTTGAACCTTATGACACCAACATGGGGCACTATTCCTCCTCCCCCTCACTGACACCAACGATGAGGCACTATTCCTCCCCCCCCCACTGACACCAACAATGGGGCACTATTCCTCCCCCCCCACTGACACCAACGATGGGGCACTATTCCTCCCCCCCACTGACACCAACGATGGGGCACTATTCCTCCCCCCACAGACACCAACGATGGGGCACTATTCCCCCCCCCCCACTGACACTAACGATGGGGCACTATTCCACCCCCCACTGACACCAATGATGGAACACTATTCCTTCCCCCACTGACACCAATGATGGGGTACTATTCCCCCCACTGAGACCAATGATGGGGTACTATTCCTCCCACTGACACCAATGACGGGGCACTATTCCTCCCACGGACACTAATGATGGGACACTATTCCTCCCACTGATACCAATAATGGGGCATTATTCCTCCCACTGACACCAACGATGGGGAACTATTCCTCCCACCACTGACACCAACAATGGGGCACTATTCCTCCCCCCCACTGACACAAACTATGGGGCACTATTCCTCCTCCCCACTGACACCAACGATGGGGCACTATTCCTCCTCCCCACTGACACCAACGATGGGGCACTATTCCCCCCCCCACTGACACCAACAATGGGGCACTATTCCTCCCCCTCACTGACACCAACAATGAGGCACTATTCCTCCCCCCCACACTGACACCAACGATGGGGCACTATTCCTCCCCCCCACTGACACCATCGATGGGGCACTATTCCCCCCCCCCCACTGGCACCAACGATGGGGCACTATTCCACCCCCCACTGACACCAACGATGGAACACTATTTCTTCCCCCACTGACACCAATGATGGGGTACTATTCCCCCCACTGACACCAATGATGGGGTACTATTCCCCCCACTGACACCAATGACGGGGCACTATTCCTCCCACTGACACCAAAGACGGGGCACAATTCCTCCCACTGACACCAAAGATGGGGCACTATTCCCCCTACTGATACCATTGATGGGTTGCTATTCCTCCCACTGACACCAATGCTGGGGCACGATTCCTCGCTCTGACACCAATGATGGGGCACTATTCTTCCCACTGACACCAATGATGGGACACTATTCCTCCCACTGATACCAATGATGGGGCACTATTCCTCCCACTGACACCAATGATGGGGCACGATTCTTCCCAGTGACACCAATGATGCAGCACTATTTCTCCCACTGACACCAAAGATGGGGCACTATTCCCCCCACTGATACCAATGATGGGGCACTATTCCTCCCACTGACACCAATGATGGGGCACTATTCCTCCCACTGACACCAATGATGGGACACTATTCCTCCCACTGACACCAATGATGGGGCACTATTCCTCCCACTGACACCAATGACGGGGCACTATTCCTCCCACTGACACCAAAGATGGGGCACTATTCCCCCCACTGACACTAATGATGGGGCACTATTCTTCCCACTGATACCAATGATGGGGCACTATTCCTGCCACTGATACCAATGATGGGGCCTATTCCTCCCACTGACACCAATGATGGGGTGCTATTCCTCCCACTGACACCAATGATGGGGTGCTATTCCTCCCACTGACACCAATGATGGGGCACTATTCCTCCCACTGACATCAATGATAGGGCACTATTCCTGCTACTGATGCCAATGATGGGGCACTATTCCTCTCACTGACACCAATGATGGGGCACTATTCCTCCCACTGACACCAATGATGGGACACTATTCCTCCCACTGACACCAATGATGGGACACTATTCCTCCCACTGATACCAATGATGGGGCACTATTCCTCTCACTGACACCAATAATGGGGCATGATTCTTCCCACTGACACCAATGATGGGGCACTATTTCTCCCACTGACACTGATAGAGTACTATTCCTCCCACTGACACCAATTTTGGGACACTATTCCTCCCACTGACACCAATGACGGGGCACTATTCCTCCCACTGACACCAATGACGGGGCACTATTCCTCCCACTGACACCAATGACGGGGCACTATTCCTCCCACTGACACCAAAGACGGGGCACTATTCCTCCCACTGACACCAAAGACGGGGCACGATTCCTCCCACTGACACCAAAGATGGGGCACTATTCCTCCCAGTGACACCAATGATGGGACACTATTCCTCCCACTGACACCAATGATGGGGCACTATTCCTGCCACTGATACCAATGATGGGGCACTATTCCTCTCACTGACACCAATGATGGGGCACTATTCCTCCCACTGAAACCAACGATGGGACACTATTCCTCCCACTGACACCAATGATGGGACACTATTCCTCCCACTGATACCAATGATGGGGCACTATTCCTCACACTGACACCAATGATGGGACACTATTCCTCCCACTGACACTGATGGAGTACTATTCCTCCCACTGACACCAAAGACGGGGCACTATTCATCCCACTGACACCAAAGACGGGGCACGATTCCTCCCACTGACACCAATGATGGGACACTATTCCTCCCACTGACACCTATGATAGGGCAGTATTCCTGCCACTGATACCAATGATGGGGCACTATTCCTCTCACTGACACCAATGATGGGGCACTATTCCTCCCACTGAAACCAATGATGGGACACTATTCCTCCCACAGACACCAATGATGGGACACTATTCCTCCCACTGATACCAATGATGGGGCACTGTTTCTCCCACTGACACTGATGGAGTACTATTCCTCCGACTGACACTAATGATGGGACACTATTCCTCACACAGACACTAATGATGGGGCACCATCATTGGTGTCAGTGCGAGCAATAGTGCCCCATCATTGGTGTCAGTGGGAGGAATAGTGTCCCATCATTGGTGTCAGTGGGAGGAATCGTGCCCCATCATTGGAATACTATACTGAAATACCATACCATATTGAAATCAAATCTGATGTTTTTTAATTTTTATTTGGTGTGCGTTGGAAAAGGGGTAGTCTTATACGGCGAGTATAGCTCAAACCCTATATTTTAACAGGGGGGGGTCGTCTTATACACCCAGTCGTCTTATACGCCGGAAAATATGGTATCTTTTATTAATTTTGTTTCATACAAAATCATCTTACAACCAACATTTCAAAATACAAATTTTTACACAAATATACCCTATTCCCTTCACCTCCCTTCACCAGCATATTCCCCTTTTCACTTTCTATTTTCATTTACTTCTAGTTCCTCAAATATGCTTTCAATCTATCTTCACCCGCTTCCTATCGTATCTCCTCTCTCTTACCCTCCTACGAGACACTCCTTTTCATTTTAGGCTCTTCCTACTCTTTATATTCTGATCACTTCTAGATATCTTTTTGATGATTTACCATTTTTTTAAAATTGTTTCATTTGATCTACGACCAAATGGTATAACTCCTCCATCATATATGTATACTCAACTCTATTTATCCTGTCCTTTATTTTTGGTGGGTCTTGAGCTTGTCAAAATGTAGGGATAAGTACTTTAGCTGCATTTATTAAATGATATATTACCCTGTTCGTATATTGTTTCACTGAAGTCTCAGTTATATGGAATAAACAAACCCACGGGTCCTTCGGTATAATGATCCCCAGAACCTCTTGTATGCATTGGATTATTTCTTGCCAGAACTTCTGTATTTTAGGGCACTCCCACCATATATGTGTTATTGTTCCCCCACCCTCTGCAACAGAAAGGTGAGACTTCTGATTGTTGTTTATGTGCTACACTAAGTGTAATGTACCATCTAACTAAACATTTATAAATAATTTCTACTGTATTCATATTCATCGTCCCATGTGTTAATTTAAACTATTTTATTTTTTTGTTGCTCATTCAGTTTTGTTCCTAGTTCCTTTTCCCACTTTTCTAAGTACAATGGAGAATCAGATCCAGCTATTACAGTCAGGATCTTATAAATCGTGGAAGTGACATGTTTTTGAGTTGTATTTGAACTAAACATTTGTTCAAATGGATACATATCCTCCACTGTTCTTAGAGGCTGCGGGAGTGCTGCAAGAAAAGTGTACTAATTGGTAGTAACGCAATTCATCTATTGTAAAAAATAAATCTTTTTTACTCTTTAAATCTTGAAAAGAGCATAATTTCCCTTTGTATACAATAACTTTTAAACATGCATTTCTATCTTGTGTCCATTTCCCTGAAATATTGTCTTTCCCAGGTGGGAAAAACTCAGTTCCAACCAATGGTATTAACAGTGAATTGTACTTCCATCCCATTTGTTTTTACATTACATCCCATACCCTTAAAACATTCCGTATCAAAGTGCTTGTATTTTCATCCACTGTACGAAACATTTGTGGAAGCCAAAATCAAAATGTAACTTACTAAGTGTACTTTCTATTTTTACCTAGCTTCTCCCTCGTGAGTTATATACCCAATTTGCTATTCGTGATAGTATCACCAAAGGATAATATTTCCTGATGTTAGGCAAGCTTAAACTACCTTTCCCTTTATCATTATGCAGAACTTCATATTTAACTTTTGGTTTTTTATTTACCCATATATACCCAAGTATCATTTTTTTTTAGGGTCGCAAAGAAAGACTCTGGTAAATATATTGGTAACATGTGGAACTTATATAAGATTTTTGGTACGATCACCATCTTTACCATATATATCCGACCTATCCAGTAAAGCCATCCAGATGAAATTTTTTTTCAATTCATCCTTTATCTTGTTTATTAATGGTATATAAATTTGCCTGATATAGATTCTTTATGGAAGGAGTTAACTTTATGCCTAGATAGTTTAAATCGTTTTCCTTCCATGTAAAGGAGAATTCTTTTTGTAGAGTTTGTTTCTCTGTCTTTGGAATATTAATATTTAATATATCTGACTTTGAGGGGTTAATTTTTAAGTTTGATAGCTCTCCATAGTATTATAGTAATATGCTCATTAAATTAGGTAACGTTAATCTAGGGCAGTGATGGCGAACCTTTTTGAGCCCGAGTGCCCAAAACTGCAACACAAACCAACTTTTTTATTTCAAAGTGCCAACACTGCAATTAACCACTTGCCTACCTGGACGCACTGATAGACGGCACTGATCGGTGGCACTGCTGGGCATCATTGATGGGTCGCACTGATGGGCAGCACTGATGGGCGACACTGCTGGGCACTGACAGGTGGCACTGCTGGGCAGCACTGACAGGCGACACTGCTGGGCACTGATGGGTGACACTGCTGGGCACTGATGGATGACACTGCTGGACACTGCTGGGCATCATTGATGGGTGGCACTGATGGGCAGCACTGATGGGCGACACTGCTGGGCAGCACTGACAGGTGGCACTGCTGGGCAGCACTGACAGGTGGCACTGCTGGGCAGCACTGACAGGTGGCACTGCTGGGCAGCACTGACAGGCGACACTGCTGGGCACTGATGGGTGACACTGCTGGGCACTGATGGATGGCACTGCTGGGCATCATTGATGGGTGGCACTGATGGGCAACACTGATGGGCGATACTGCTGGGCACTGACATGTGGCACTGCTGGGCAGCACTGACAGGTGCCACAGAGTCTGGGGGAGGACCTTCTCCCTGAGAAGAGATGTGCCAACACCTGGCGGCACTCACACAGGCTGTAAAAACACTGGAAGAAGGATATAAGCATCTGGAGGGACAGGTTCAGAGCTTGGCCGCACCTGCGCCCACAACATCAGACGCGGTGAGTGCGCCTTCTGCCACAGGCTCAGCTGGGCCTTCCACTGGAGCAGCATTTTCCATCCCTCTGCCAGAACCACGAGTACCAACCCCTGAGAGGTTCAATGGGGATCAAGGAAAGTGCAGGGCTTTCCAGAATTCCTGGCAGCTATATTTTTTTTACAGATTTACAGTTCACAGAAAAAAGCACTCTTTCCTCTTCTTCTAAATTCCCTAGATGGCCTCTCCTATCTTTGAGTTTCCTTTTTAAAAAGAAAATTTTCTGCAATCCCAACAGACCCTATGACCACCATACAGGATACTTTTACTTCCACACATTATTCAAAAAGACTTATTCGGCAGTACATTGGGGGTTTACCGCTACCCATCTTCGTCTGAGTGTGGAACCACTCGTCACCCTGTTCACTCGTCCATCTCAGTCGGGCTTTCCATATGTTTGTGGTGTATCTACTGGGACTCTGGAAATCTCCAGGTGTTTTCAGTGGTGTAGTGTGGGGTGCCCCCCCCTCCGTATGTGCTGCCACTTCTTCCTCCTTCTTCCTCAGTTGTGTCTCTCGGTACTTCTGGCACTCCCGGAGCCCCAGCTGCTGTCATGTGGGCGTCAAGTGGGTGCTGCTTGCACCCCTAACTCCTCCACAGACCACCACCTCCTCCCGACCTGCCAGGGCCACAGAGCTCCTCCAGACCCTGTCCACCACTGACCGCCGAGGGACAAACAGCTCCCAGCGCAGTGCCCCGCATACACAGGTAGGGCCTGAGTCAGATCTATCATTGTTTAAATGACAGGCGTCTGGAGCTCTTAAAACAGTCGGCCTCTCAACGACATGTTAAGACCCTTCCCCCTCTCAGTTTTCTTAAATGAATGTTTGCAATTGCACAAAAAAGACTGGATTTATATAATTCACTAATTGTGTTTTACCTGATCTGGAAATGTAATTGATCTAAGTGGAGATTCAAAAGTACCAAAGCTGGGTGTCTTGGGTGTAGAGGTCTTAAACACGGTAAAATATGGTGATTTTTCTGTTTGCTCCATTGGTGCTGAATACCTACAACCACATTTATAAACACAAAACAATACTGAGTGTAAATCAACTCCATGACTTCTCAAAGAATACACCAACAATTTATTGGAGTATATTCAATATTTGATTGCTTGTGATGTTAATGAATAAGTGCACCTTTTCAATATTTATGATTATCACTGTATTGTGCATGCTCTCAAATTAAATACATACTTGTTATCTGAAGATTTTATGAAATTCCGTCCTTTCTTGACATTGCCAAAGTGAACTTTTTTGACAAATGCAGTTGTTGCAGGAGAAGGGATTTCAGGTACAGCAAAAGATGGAACGTTTGGCAATGCAAAAACGTCATGTTCAGATACTTTTCCATTGGACTGATCTTCAGTTTCGTCACAACTTCTATGTTCACCCTGCAGATTTAAATACAGTTTATCAACTTACTTTGCGCACTGCGATCCTAATTCCTTTTCCTCATATACTTCCAGTTGGTATCTAATGTTTAATGCTCAGGTTCAGTCAGTTTAATCGCAGGAGCACATATACAGCACATTATATTGTATGTCAGTGGTGGAAACTTGGTGGACACAGGAGGCCTCAATAGTGGCTCAGGACATCACCAAAGGGCCACACATATAATATTCTGTACAGCGGACATGATACAGGAGACTGGAAATGTTTTAGATTGAATTTCTAGAAATCATTGTCATTACAGCCTCTTTCTAAATCATTTGCTATTCCTGAAAGTTCACCTTTCATAATATGTTACATGCTACACCCATATCCAGGGTGTACCACATAACATGTTACTAATGCAGCAGCCCCTCACCCCCCTCCATTGTGACAGCAGGCAGGGGATCCTCTCTCCACACCTGCTATCATAATTCATATACAGTGTGGCTGTGCAGGGCTCTGTCCACGCAGCCATGTCATTGAGTCACAGAGTTCTGTGAATGCATGAACTACTAGTCCTGTCTGCCACAGTGGCAAATGACTAGTAGTTCTCAATGAACTGCAAGGGCATTGGTTTATAGTCTGAGTATGGTACTAGAGAGAGTACTTATTTTATGAGACACCATCATTTTTATGTTACCTAGAGTGAGAGGAGGTACAGACAGACAGCTGTACTGAGTTTGTGCAAAAGCATAACGTTGTACTCACAATCTGATGGTTGTGGTTGCAATGATTTGCAGGCTCCTTTGTAAAAAAAATAAAAACTGCACTTTTTTAACCCACAAAATCATGTACATTTTTTTTTTCTTTTACAAAAGGTGAACTTTTGCCTTTTAATATTGCCAACAGCAAGATCCATTATTAAAGATCAGACAAAAAAAATACATAAAAAGAGAAAACAAAATGGGCAACAGAAATAATGTAAGAGAGTGTAAAAGAAATAAACAAAACTGATTAACCAGAAGCCAGTGTAATACATTTTTTTTTATAGTTCTGGTACTTGCAGTAACATGCAGAAGCGTCAGCGTTTATAGTAAGAGTATGGTACTAGAGAGAGCAATTGAACCAATTGGTCTCTCTAGAGAAAGAACTTTTTCCGACATCCTCATTGTCATGGGACCTAGAGCTAGAGGAGGCAGTGTTCCCAGGCTTTCCTTATACCACAAGGCAGTAACTCTAGGAATACTGCAGTTCTAAAGTAACTGCTTACCAGATCTGAATAAGCACCTAGGCAGGCAAATACTGGTTACTGTCATGGGTTGAAAATCTGCTTCCAATAGGGGTAGAGAGCCTGACCAGAATTTGCAGCAGCTATAGTGGCAAAAGCCACAGTGTAGATACACAAGGACTTGGCTGGCCACTCCTTGCGTCAGGGTGAGAGCCCTGAGAAGGGCCGAGCCACAGGGTCTAAGACACCTCCTGGTCTTCATCAGAGCTCCTAAGGGTGGAGATGTTGCACCACAAGTGATGTCCAGGTAGCAGTCCTGCCAATCACCCAAGAAGGCTGCATTTGAAAGCCGGTGAGATTCTCCTGAAGCACAGGGGAACACACTAAGACACAGGCAGGGAAAGCAGATGAAGATATATCGGGAATTGACAAACGCACAGAGAAACAGGCTAGAACAGACAAACAGGAATGAACTGAAGTACAGAGGGAGAAGACAGACGGGAAGCAGGAAGGAAGGCACAGCATAACTCAGGTATGAAAAGGGAACACAATGGACACAGGCATAGGGTACCCAAGGCTGAAAGTACAAGGAACACAGAAGAAATGCAGGAAGGATCACTGGGGAATACAGGGAGGAAGAACAAAGGGCCATGGAAGCAATATTAAAAAAAGCACAGAAAACAATGAATAGAAAAAGGGGGTCTGACTACAACAGTGTGGGTGCATTGCTTGAACACCAAGATATCCACACGCTAGCCTTTAAAACAGCACCACCTCTGGGATTGTCTTGAAGCCAGTACCTACACTCAGAGGGAAAATCTGGCACTGGAGCCTGGGACAGGTGAGTGTAACAGTTATTTTGGCCAAAAGCAACACAATAATTATCTAAAAGTGGCATGTGTCCCTTGAATCCCTGGCTGGGGAGAAGGGGTACATACTACGGTATACTATACCTGAGAACAGTAACCTGAATCCTTAGATGTATCTGAACTAGTGGCAATCGGTTCCTTTCTGATTTCTGATAATAAAAACACATTGAAATCAATTATGTAATTTTAATAACGTATATACATACTGTATTTAACAAGTCTACACATACATTAAAATGCATTTAAACTAAACGTAAAATAACATATTTTATATCTCAAAAAGATTGGCAGTTCATATATACAAAAATGACAAAAGGTTATGAATGACATGCATGTAAGTAAAGTCATGTTTAAAATAAAATAAATAAAAATACACGGAGACTGTAACAAGCAGCCTTGAGCCTTCACCATCTGCTGGTCATTACTAAGGACTGCAACTCCAGTCTTTGAAGATCACACATGCTCTTATAAGGTAGGTGCCTAATAGACTGCTGGGTATTTCTCATTGCTCATGAACTTAGAAAAAGGTCTGTCTGATTCCAGCTTCTATCATAAGCTGTTCATACACTGACAGAATTATGTCTGAAAGTTTTTTTAACCAAAGTGATGATTAAATTAAATTTTGAAGTACTTTCTAATTACATCCATCCATGTACTGACAATTTTCATTCAAATGGTCATGTGAAAATCTACCAGTGTATTGCCAGCTTACCAACTGTTTATGTCCTAGAACAGGGGTGTCAAACTTAATTTTATTGCAGGCCACATCAGCATTATGGTTGCCCTCAAAGGGCCAGTTGTATCTATCAGACTATATAAATGTATCTGCTCTTTATCATATTAAATAATTGCCTCTGCATTTGATTATTACTAGTTTTAGAAACCACAGACATAAAACTGTGAAGGGCAGGTTCAGTTCGACACAGAGCCCACTCACACTCCTGTAGCAGATGATGCAAGTCTGAGAAGGAGGGTTGCACACCGCTGGTATCACCTGCAATAAACTTTATTGGAGACTGCTGAGACAGAACATGGTTCTGTCATGGTGTACTGTCTGAGGAGTCTCCAATAAAGTTTCTCATAGGTGATACCAGCGGTGTGCGACCCTCCTTTTCAATTGTCATCGAATTGCATTATTCTCATAATTAGAAGCAGATGTCCAGAGCCCTCCCCCGCCATCAGAAGTCAAGAGTCCCCCACCCTCCATTACATCACAATGCACCCCTCTTTTTGCCACTGCAGGGAAGAAGTTGGCAGCAGAGCTGCAGGAGAGGTGCGAAGGCCACATGAAATGGCCTGGAGGGTTATGTGTTTGACACATGTGCCCTGGAAGAAAGCCCTGTGTTTGCATTACATTTGTGCTCAGCTTGTCTTTGTTCATTCTGATCATTGACCTGCTGCCTCTGCTATTGCCAGTTTGTGCTCTGTCTACCTGTCTAAGACCTGGACTCCATGTAAGATTGGTTTGTTTGTGCTTCATCTGACCATCAGCCTGCTACCACTGTCTGACCATCTGTCTTGGGACTTACACCACACTCTACCTGTTGTTAGCTGACCCTCCTGGTGACACCAAGGAAAACATGCAGCAGACCTCCAACTTCATTCCAAGGATGTGGACAATTATTGAATTTCAGACATCAAACTATATGCTGTTTAGAATAAAGGTAAAGCTACTGGTCCCTACCTTTCTCTAATCAGATATGAGAGGCTGTTGTTCCATGTTAAAGATATAGCCATGTTTAAGCTTAGCAAAAACCTTAAACCCTCAGAAATTCTCAGTGTTACTGCATATGTGATACAAAATGTAATTATACTTACCAGCTGTGGCATTTGTTAAATTTTAAAAGTCAAACACTGATATTGGATTCGTTATATTCCGGACACCTAAATTATTGATAACTCCCCAATAACCCAAGGCTTTCAGCGCATGTGTAATTTAAACTTTAAAAAAACTTTTTAGAACCACTATCTTGGATAGTAAGAAAGATATGCATGTCTATTGAATGGATGAAAGCCTTTCCAGATAACTAGCAGACAGTATATCAAGTTACAAATTATGAACTGGGCTTTGGCTAATCATCTTATCCTGTAAACACATCACTCTCAAGCATATTCCCTTTGGTTAGTATTCTGACTTCTATTGTTGTAATAGTAACATATTCCTTCCTGAGACCTCTGTGCCTAGCTTGAATGTAGCAGAGGCAACCACTACAGAAAATAACAAACAGAAAATTGATGTTGCACTAATCACAATAATGCCACAGACATTCCAAGACAAAGAGTGAGATGAGAAGACATAGATAATACACCATAACATAATCAGTAAATGGAAGGAATATGGGAGTGAAGGGAAAGGTGAAATAATAAAGGTCCAAAATGAGGGCCAAAAGGTGTAACAGACAATAAACCGTGACCGTGGGCAAAATACATGGAAATGATCAGGAAAAAAATAAAATATTAACTAAATCACAGTAATAGTGGGACATTAGAGTCCATCATAACATAAATGAAATAACGTGAACACAACTAATGAGAAAGTGGAGCAAAACTTGAAAAATACAAAATGAAGTGCTTAAATATTAAAAGTGGACAAACCACTTATCACAGAAGAATGACAATAACAACGCACAGTGAGGCCAAAAAATGTGACCATGCGACTAAAGGATCATAACACAATATGTATCAAAAGGCCATGTGACATAAAACGACTAATAAGTGACCATATAAATACCATAAATAAATGTGGCAAACATATAGATTGCAACTAATATAAAACAGAAAACGCACAGGAAACCAAATAAATGTATTACTGTGCAACGTAAAATACAATAGCACAATGAAGAAATAAATAACGTGACTAAAAAAAATTGCATAAATGTGACATAAAGTCCATGTGCAAAAAAGTCCAACAAAAATGCATCCAAAAAAAACCCAATAACGTGGGTAGGTAAATGATTAGTGAATCTCACACGGGCTAAAATGCCTCCTCACCTCTGTGCCCAGACCCCAAGGGGCCAAAAGGCTTGCAGAACACTCATTGCAGGGGCCTTTTAAGTGGAATCCCAAACGGCGATGTAGGGATGATATCCCCCTCATTGGTGGACCATACTGTTCAGTGGTAATATATCTTTCACCTTTGGACACGGAAATCAGCCAGAGCACAGAACTCCTGCCAAGGGTCCGTTGGACCAGAAAAAACAGCCAGCTCACAGCACTCCCAGGGAGACAAGAAAAAGTGCTTCCATAGTGTAATATTGTAAATGATTCAAATTTATTGTAAAGAGAAATGTGCACTTACATGGGAACAGATCAAACAAGGCATCAAAATCACATGTGCTGATATGGGTGTACTGGGTGTACCAATATGACTGTGGCCGTTCGTATCCAAAAGTCCGAAAATATTGAAAAAATAAGATATTTTTTACTTTCGGCTATAAAAAATATATAGTAAACTCAAAGTTAGTTATAAATTTAGGCCAAAATGTATTCTGCTACATGTTTTTGGTAAAAACAAATCCCAATGAGTGTATATTGATTGCTTTGTGTGAAAGTTATAGCGTCTATAAACTATGGTATAGATACTGCAATTTACACCATTTTTTGCTATACAGCGCTGCGCTAGTTTAACTGACAATTGCGCGGTCTTACATTGATCTACATAAATTAAATGTATGTCCTTTTTTTTCACACAAATAGAGCTTTCTTTTGGTGGTATTTGATCACCTCTGGGTTTAATTTTTGTGCTATAAACAAAAAGACGGAAATTTTTTTGACAAAATGATTTTTTCTCATCTGTCATAAAAAATATCCACAAAACTCAAATTTGGTCAAAAAGTTAGGCCAAAATGTATTTTGCTACATGTCTTTGCTTTAAAAAAATTCTGATAACTGCATATTCATTGGTTTGTGTGAAAATTATAACATCTACAAACTATGGTTTAGATAATGTTATTTACACAGCTTTTACTTTCTGACTGCCTATCACATTCCTTGAAGTGCTAAAATACCAGGATAGTACAAACACCCCCAAGTGACCCCTTTTCAAAAAGTAGACTTCCTAAGCTATCTTCTGAGAGGCATGTTGAGTCCAAGGAAGATTTATTTTTTTACACGTTTTTGGAATATGACAAAAACATTTTTTTTTTTTACACAAAGTTGTCATTAAATGATATATTGCTCACACAAGCCATGAGTATATGTGGAATTACCCCCCACAATACATTCTGCTACTTCTACCGAGTATGAGGATACAACATGCGTGAGATACTTTTTGGGAGCCTAGCCACATACAGTACAGGAGCCTGGAATCTAATAACCACTTTGAAAGCCCGAAGGTGCGTAACTTTCTTACTTTTCACTTTCTCACTACCTATCGCAGTTTTGTAGGCCCTGAAATGCCAGAATAGCAAAAAACTCCCCCAAATTACCCCTTTTTGGAAAGTAGACATCCCAAGGAATTTAAAAAGAGGCATTGTGAGTATTTTGCAGATCTATTTTTTTCTCGCAAGGTTTTAAAATGTAAATAAAAAATAAAAAATAGGGGGTTGTGGACGGACACGGGCGGAGATGGCCATATAGTACAGGAGCTCTGGGATATACAGCGGCTTACCGCGATGAGGGACGGAGCTGACAGTTCCTTCCCTGCCTGGTACCTGTCTTAACAGTGTGGGACCCGATCAATCAGGATGGGGAAGCGCAGGATCAAAGAGGGGCCCAAGCAAAGTAACGGAGTTCTTCACTCCGGCGGGCGGCCCCTCCTCCTCCCAAAATGGCGCTGATCCCAGTACCTCTCCCTCACCACAGCCATATATGGCAGAGGAGAGGCAGTGCTCATGTCCACAGCCTCCTAGCCCTGCAATACCTGCAGGAACTACACCTGCCAGCAGTCCTCCTAAACAAAAACGGCTCTGCTCCCTGGATCCACAGCTGACTGGTGAGCATGCTACTGATTCATTTTGTCATTCTAATACCACAGAATTTGTTGAGTGTTTGGAAGATTACCCTGCTGAAAATATGCCTCTAACTGCCGCTGTAATGAAGGATATGCTTGTTACTCTTAAAGGTTCTTTGCACGAGGACATGAGTTTTATGACATGGGTGAATGCAGAGGTTGAACAGCTGGGTGAGCGGATCAATCATGTGGAAACTAAGATGGGTGAATTTGTGACTGCTCACAACGAATTGGTGGACGCACACAATGATGCAGAAGAGGAATTGAAGGCGTTGAGGTAAAAAATGGCGGATCTTGACGATCGTTCACGCAGGAACAATGTTAAGTTTCGAGGGGTGAGCGAAACGGTCCCTGCCGCTGACCTGAGACGGTATATTCAGCAGTTAATTACAGCTTTATTGCCGAGTCTGTCTGAAAGGGATGTGATTGTGAATAGAGTGCATAGACTGCCGAAACCTTCCTTTCTCCCTGACCATGTTTCCAAGGATGTCATCGCTAGAATCCACTTTTACCACGCGAAGGAGTCGCTGATGGCATTTGCGAGAAAGCACAATCCTTTACCGGCGCCGTATAATGGGA
Source organism: Staurois parvus (assembly GCF_062004578.1). Taxonomy (NCBI): domain Eukaryota; kingdom Metazoa; phylum Chordata; class Amphibia; order Anura; family Ranidae; genus Staurois; species Staurois parvus. The sequence goes on from NW_028317967.1 coordinate 2,296,323, forward strand.
TATCTTTGTTCGCTGACCTCTCCCAGTATACCATTCTTGCCCGTAAAAAATTACTCTCTTTCACAAAGTTACTCCGTAATAACAATATCAAATTTTGTGGGGATTTCCCACAAAATTGCTGAGAACTAAGGATAACCTCTTACTGACTGTCACCTCAGAAGTAGAAGGATTTCATCTTGCGCAAAAATGGGGGATTGTACCCGAAGAAGGGGATATGTCGTCCGCTCAATCCTCCCCTAGAAAAGTTTCTTCTGACTGGGACAGAGTGGCAGAATGAGGCGATAATTGGCAGTGTTGAGTTTTGATGGGGCTGAGGGAGGGCTCCGCCTCTAGTCCAGCACCGTGTTTATTTGGCGGGTGTGTTTGCTAGTGGGTCCCGGAAGTTACCCCCAACTTGTTGCAGTGACTTGGTTCAACTGATCTACTGATGTTGTTTTTATAGTTTATTTCCAATTTTCTTTTCTCTCTATTATTTCTGATTTTCCTAACAGAGTATCGGCAACTGCTTTATCTCAGGAATTCTTATGGGTCACTGAAATGTCTTTGCAGCTGGAGATGTCTGTGCATCTGCTCCAGGGAGAGTTGGTAATTGTGAGTGGTTTTGTAAATGCTAACATTGATGTGCTGCTGTTATTTTTCAGGCCATTAGATGGCGAACAATATCTATTTTGGATGCTTTAAAATGGCATTGAATATTGTATCTATTAATGCTCATGGCCTTAACAACCCATATAAACGCAGTATGTTGTGGAAGGAGGCAAAGAAGCTACAGGGGGATATACTTTGTGTGCAAGAAACTCATTTCTCGGCACTGAAGGCTCCGCGCTGTTCCCATAAATTGTTTCCCCACGTGTTTACAGCTAATGCCCCGAGAAAAAATGTGGGGTCCTGATTGCTATTAAACAGTCCGTAGCATTTTCTCTTCTTTCCTTGGAGAGAGATAGGAAGGGCAGGTTTTTAATAATGGTGTGCGAAATGAATAACACTCTTTACACAATTGTGAACCTTTATGCTCCCAACACTAACCAAATTTCGTTTTTTAATTCACTACGGAAAAAAGTTAAAAAATTCAGAAAGGTTATCTTCTTTATTGTGGCAATTTCAATGCTATTGTTCATAGATCATTGGATGTTTCGGGGTAGTCACGGGGAGTCCAGTCTCTATGATCCCTGGAGGTGTCTCCATGATTCAGAGAAAGACTTTACGTATTACTTGTCACCTCATGAATCCTATTCGAGAATACATTATTTCTTAACCGATTTACAAATTTAATGTGTGGTGTGCACATAAGGCAGTATGCCGAGGTGTGATGCTCCAGTTGGCTTCCAGGGAGAAGAAGCACAGACAAGGTGCTCTGTCGGAAATTGTAGCTAAGATCGCTAGTTTGGAATCTCAACATAAGCAGTGTCTGTCAGCTACAGTGCTACAGGAGTTACAGACACATAGATTAGCCCTTAATGAACTTCTCTTACTCCAACATGAAAAATATCTTCGAAGGACCAAGGCTAATTATTACACCCAGGGTAATAAGGCCTGTAGGCTGTTGGCCTCTTTCATCAATACTAAACAGGCAAAGCCAAAATCCCTTCTATGATAGATCCTATTTCGCTGAAAAAAGTTTTCCATCCCAACAAAATTGCTGAGGCATTTCGAGCCTACTATGCTCAATTGTACAACCTCAAAGATGACCCAAACACGCATTAACCTACCCCTGCTATTATTCAGAGCTTTTTTTGAGGGTCTCTCTTTACCTAAACTGGATCAGTCTAAATTAAAGATTCTGAACAAACCTATAACAGATAGTGAGGTGAGAAACGCCATTAAAGCGGTGCCGAAGGGGAAATCGCCTGGGGTGGACGGGTTCACTGCAGAATATTATAAGGAATTTCAAGACATCCTATTGCCCCATCTTAAAAGCGTGTTCCTAGAGGCAGCCAGTACGGCGACCTTTCCCCCTGAGATGTTGAAAGCAATTATAGTTACTTTACCTAAATCAGGCAAATCCCCAGATTGTCCTCAACATTTTCGTCCCATATCCTTACTGAATACGGATCTAAAAATCTATGCTAAAATCCTTGCTACTAGATTATTAACAGTGATCCCTTCTCTTATCCAATCTGACCAAGTGGGTTTTGTTAAAGGAAGGCAGGGAGCGGATGGCACACGTAGAGTGCTTAATTTGTTGCGAATTGCCGAACTCCGTAACTCGCAAACTGTATTTTTGGCCCTGGATGCTGAGAAGGCTTTTGATAGAGTTCATTGGCGATATTTCTTGACTCTACTCTTGGCAATTTTGGTATGCAGGGGTACATTAAATCAACTATTATGGAGTTGTATACTGTACCCTCTGCGCAAGTTTTTACTTCCAGTGCTACGTCAGATCCTTTTTCAATTGCCAACAGGACTATACAGGGATGTCCTCTCTCCCCTATCATTTTCTCTTTAGTGATGGAACCCTTGGTGACAGCTATTAGATTGAATCCTTTGATCTCCGGTATACAGACTGCACATATGGCTCACAAGATCGGTCTATTTGCAGATAATGTTATTCTCACTGTGACGGACCCCTTGACTTCCATGACAGCAATTTCCTCCACCTTGGATATGTTTAGCAGGGTTTCCTACTATAATCTCAATATTACCAAATCTTGTGTGCTTTCTATCTGTATTTCAAGGAAAGTTTTACAATGCCTGCAGGATAGGTTCCCGTATAGTTGGTCCTCTAAAAGTCTGGACTACTTGGGTATTATTGTATCCTTTCCCTCTTCTAATATGTTTAGGGATTATTATGAGACACTGCTTCTGGCACTTTTAAGGGAGTTGGCGGCCATTGGCAAAACAGAGCTCTCCTGGTTGGGTAGGTTAGCGGCCTTTAAGATGCTGATCCTGCCTAAACTTTTATACTTTTTCAGAACAATTCCGATCATCATTCCCCAGTCATACTTTTGTAAAGTAGATGTTGCATTGAAAAAATATATTTGGAATGGGAGGAAAGCTAGAATTCTGTTTTCCGCTCTCATTAAACACAAATCTAAGGGGGGGGGGGGGTAGGTCTCCCTGTAATATCCACCTATTACTATGCAGCATTATTGGATCAACTCCAGCATTGGTTTCTTCCCTCGGATAAGTTATGGGTATAAATAGAGAGGAGTACAGTCCCAACTCAGGACCTCCAGGCATTATTATTTGCAAAAGTTATGTCTCCGAAGTTAATTCGTACTTATCTTCCTTCGATCTCGGCAACTTTGGATTCCCGGCTAATAGGTCTATTTAAATCTACTTTAGCTTTCCTTAAAATAAGGCGGGACTTACCATTGGCAACCTATGACCATATCATCCCTAATCTTAATACGAAGCTTATGCGAGATGTGGGTTTTTATACTATTTCAGATATCACTACTCTGCAGCTCAGAGGAAGCCTTTATCCATATCTTCAGATCCGGGATTATTTTGGTGCCACTCCCAATGCATGGGTGGAGGTGGACTCAAAGATATGGCAAGCTCTGACAAATCCATTGGGACTGAAGAAGGGTATATCGTGGTTCTACAAATTTTTGCAACATGATTCAGATAACTCTGTGTTAACGTGTGTGGGTAAATGGGAGAGAGATCTGCATAGATCTTTTACTCCAGAGGACTGGCAAGTGGCTTGGTCCTGTAATATCAGTCTTTTGAAATGCACTAATCATTGGGACAGTTCCCTAAAAATTCTACATCGCAGCTATCTAACCCCATTTAGACTCTCAAAACTTTACCCTGATGGAATTGTGGTGGTATTGGCACTTTGCTGCATGTGTTGTGGGAATGTGGATATATAATCTGATTTCTCGGGTGTCTAGAGTATACACAACTCCCAGTTCCCATTTGGCGTTGTTAAATCTTACGTTGAATGTATTTCCATTCCAGTCCCGCACAGTGGTTGCTCACATTTTAATTGCAGCCCGATTAATTCTTACTAAAGCATGGAAATCCACTGCATCTCCTCTAGTTACGGAGGTTATCCATAGAGTACAATATCAGTACCTGTATGAAAGGTCCTATGTAATTTCAACTCATTCTATACAGGTCTTTAATGCTAGATGGTTATGCTGGAATGTTGAGTTCCCACTCCCTGACCTTTGATAACCTATGATAATTGATCTTATAAACTGCATATTGAACATATGTGTACTCTGTTAGACCTTTTTCTGTTCTTTTTTTTTGTTTTTTATTTTTTTTCTGGAGTCTAGCTTCCTTGCTACTCTGTATTTTCTTTGCTTGGTCCATGTTTGGATCTTCTCTCACGGTGTTAACTTTACCCTTTGTTTTGTGTTTGTGTTGTGTTGGGCAACAAACCGTGCATTGTTATGCTTCTTCTTTTTGGCATATTACCAGCATATTTTGTTCTAATTTTTTGTATTAAATTTGGAAATGTCATTGATACCGTTCATGATTAATTATCTGTACAGGTTGGTTGCTGTGTCCTATCGGCTCAACTTTGATAACTTTGACATGTTTGATATGATTTCCACTAATGTCACGGTTGCTCACTCTATTGTTGTTTTTATTCTGAAAAAATTTAATAAAAACGAACTGAAAGAAAAAATAAAAAATATGTTTTTGTTTTCTTTCTTCATTTTCCAAAAACTTGTGGCAACAAATGAGATCTGCTAAATACTCACCATGCTTCTTATCAAATTCCTTGGGGTGTCTACTTTCCAAAAAGGGGTCATTTGGGGGGGTTGATGCTATCCTGGCATTTCAGGGCCTCCAAAACTGTGAAAGGTAGTCAGGAAGTTTGATGAGGAAATAAAGCATTTTAAAAGCTTGAAGGCGCTTATTGGATTTTGGGGTCCTGTACTTGGCTAGACTGCCAAAAAGTCTCTCACATGTGGTATCCCCATACTCGGGAGAAGTAGCAGAATGTATTTTTTTTTGTCACTTTCCAAAGACTGGTGGTAAAAAAAAAAAAATCTTCTATTGACTGAACGTGCATCTCGGCAAATAGTTTGGGGTGTCTACTTTCCAAAATGAGGTCATTTTGGGGGGTGGGGTCATTTTATGCCCAGTATTAGATGTTTATGCCACACATGGCATATGTCTGGAGGCAAAGAATATGAATCTCAATACACGGAAAGGTTTCTTCACAGTGAGAGCTATGAAAATGTGGAATAGACTCCCTAGTAGCCTCCGATTTCTTAGACTATAGAGATGATTGGCACCATTGCCTTCCTCTGGATCAACTGTCAGTATAGAATTATAACTTTTTTTTTTTAATGGTTGAACTGGATGGACTTTTGTCTTTTTTCAGCCAGACTAACTATGTAACTATGTATGTAACATTCTGATCTCCAATCAGCTCTGGTCAGCTGGCAGAAACACCGGCTGCATTCTCAGGTTCCCCCGATGGCTCAGGACTGCCCAAGAAGGCATGGAAGGCAGTGGAGGAGGGGGCATCTTCTCCCACTGCTTGTAAAAGCAATGCTGCAGCTAATTAGCCACTAGGATTGCTTTTACATGAAAGCCAATCGCCAGCTGAAAAAAATGATACCAGGATGACACCTGCAGCTGTAGACATCATCCTGGTATAACCACTTAAAGTCCAGTGATGTACCAGTACGTCGCTGGTCCTTGTTGGGTATATATAATATGTTCTTTTTTTTATGCAGCCTGTGGGCTGAATGAAAAAAAAAGAAGAAATCTCTGCCAGAAAAGGTGTGTGGTATGCCCACCATTAGAATATACTGCCCTGCATCCACACACTTCTAATGGTGGGCACACATGAAATGTTCTTTTTTTGTCGTTTATTCACATTGGTTGATGTGGATGAAGAAATCTCTGCCAAAATGTTTTTAACCTCTTCACACCGGCCGCACACAAATGTGCAGCCTCTCGGCATCTGGGCCTAGATGCCGAGCAGCCGCACATTTGTGTGCAATTAAGAAAAACAAATGTGCTGAGAGTGCGCTCCCTGCGCTCTCCCGGACACACATGCCTTGCACTCACGTAAATGTCTCGATCTCCTCTTTCGATCAGGACCTTTCCCGATCCTGTGACCGCCATGATGGCGAATCACAGTGGTCACATGACCCTAATACCCCACCCCGCCTCCCGGCTTCTGACACCCTTAAAGGGTCAGAAAGTGCCTGCGCCAAGGGGTTAAATATATACCAAAGCATAGGGGCCATCCACCCACTGGTCACCCAGGCCCCCATGCATCGGCATTTATGCTTTTTTAACTGCGGATGAAAAATCTCATGCAACAGTGCTGCATACACTTATGTATATTCTGAGAGCAAGACCCTGTTGCCATTAGAATAAACAAGTCGGTGCTGCAGCTGAGTGGCATTCTTGCAAAGAAAACAGAAATGGTTAACAATAAAACAGTAACTCAATAAAACAACTTTTTTACTGAAATATGTGCCAAAAATATTGTAAAATATATATGCCGAAGCATAGGGGTCATTTACCCACTAGCCACCCCAGGCCCCCATGCTTCAGCATATATGCTCTTTTTTTAACTGTGGATGAAAAATCTCATCCAACAGCACTGAACACACTTCTGTGTATTCTCAGAGCAAGACTCTATTGCTGTCAGAATAAACAAGTCCGTGCTGCAGCTGAGTGGTATTCCTGCAAAGAAAACAGCAATGGTTAACAATAAAACAGTAACATCATAACAGTAACTCGACAACAAAAAAAATGACAAATATTTTGGGATTTTAAAAATTTTTTTGTACTTCTACTTTTTAATTTTTTATGGGTTATTTTTACTTTTTTTTTTTTTAACTTGAACTTAACCAGATTGTAGGGTCTCTCAAAATGCGATAGCCAGTTTCCTGAATAGCTAACATCTTTCGAGACCCTGTGCAAATATGTGCCCTAAACTGTGCCGTGCTGTACCCTATACTAATACTCCACTAGTGTGTGGTAGTGATGGAAGCAGTCCTTGAGACAGAGACCAGGTTGGCCAAGACAGGAGGGACATGCCTAATTCTATGTCTGCTACAGACACAACATATTTTTTGGGGTGTCCTTTGGGTTGGGCTACCAGAAATGGCATCGGGAAAATGCCTCTCATGCAGCCGGCTAACTGTATCTGGGTTGGGGGTTTGGGCCACAGCACCTTCTGGATACAAAAGAGCCATGATGATCTTTTCCTAGAATTTTAGGAAGGCTCCACTTTGTCCAGTTGCTTTGTAAAGCACAAAAGCATTATATAGAGCCAATTGAAATAGATATTTTTTTGCACCAGCATCTGGCTTTTCGCCCTGCATCCACCCACTTCTAATGGTGGGCACACATTAAATGTTTTTTTTTTGGTTTGGGCTAAACAAAAAAAAAAAGAACATAACAGATTCCTCTATTCACACTGATCAATGTGGATGAACAAATCTCTGTCAAAAATTTTTTTTTAAATATATGCCAAAGCATAGGGGCCATCCACCCACTGGCCACCCAAGGTCCCATGCTTGGGCATATATGATCTTTTTTAACTGCGGATGAAAAATCTTATCCAACAGTGCAACACACTTGTGTATATTCTGAGAGCAACACTCTGTTGCTGTTTGAATAAACAGATCGGTGCTGCAGCTGAATGGCATTCCCGCAAAGAAAACAGCAACGGTTAACAATAAAATGCTAACTATAAAACAGTAACTCAATGAAACAACTTTTTTATTGAAATATGTGCTAAAAAATATTATAAAATATATATGCCGAAGCATAGGGGCCATCCACCCACTTGCCATCCCAGGTACCATGCTTGGGCATATATGCTCCTTTTTAACTGCGGATGAAAAATCTCATCCAATAATGCTGCACACACTTATGTATATTCTGAGAGTAAGACCTTGTTGCTATCAGAATAAACAGATCAGTGCTGCAGCTGAATGGCATTCCTGCAAAGAAAACAGCAATGTAAAACCGTAAAAATAAAACTGTAACTCAACAACAATAAAACAACTATTTTTGATTTTTTTTAGGTTTATTTTTACTTTTTTTTTTTTGTACTTTTTTAAATTTTTAACCAGATGGTATGGTCTCTCAAAATGCGATAGCCAGTTTCTGGACTACGTAACATCTTTGGAGACCCTGTGCAAATGTGTGCCCTGAACTGTGCCATGCTGTACCCTATACTAATAGTCCACTAGTGTATGGTACCGACGGAAGCAGTCTTTGAGGCAGAGACCAGGTTGGCCAGGATAGAAGGGACAAAAAAAGTGGATGTTACACCTAATTCTTTGTCTGCTACAGACACATCTTTTTGGGGGTGCCTTTTGGGTTGGGGTACCAGGAATGACATCAGGAATATTCCTCTCATGCAGCCAGCTCACTGCATCTGTGTTGGGGATTTGGGCCACAACACTTGGATACAAAAGGGCCATGATGATCTCTTCCTGGAATTTTAGGAAAGATCTACTTCGTCCACTTGCTTTGTAAAGCTCAAAAGCATTATATAGAGCCAATTGAAATAAATAAACAGACACTTTTTTGTACCAGCTTCTGGCTTTTCGGGAAACTAAGTACGGCTTCATCATACGGCTTCATCATCTGGTCGTTGAAGTCCACCCCTCCTATGTTAAGGTGAGCAAACCCTTTGGCGCTATATAAATACTGTATAATAATAATAATAGTCGTGGACACGGAGGGGCTTCTTAACAATACCAGCTGCTGTGGGAATTTGGATGGTCATGTCTGCGTGAATGGAAGATAGGATGAAAACATCTAGTTTGTCCTTCCACTTTACTACGAGAAATTCCTCATTTCTCAAGCAGGCTTTTTCCCCCTTTCTAAGATGGGTATTTACAAGCCGTTGGGGGGAAGCCCCGGCGATTAGGTTGCACGGTGCCACATGTGCCAATTCCAAGATTGTACAAATGTCTAAATAGTGGCACTCTTGAATACAAATTGTCCACGTATAAGTGGTACCCATTATGGAAAAAGGGTGACACCAAGAGCCAGACTATCTTGCCACTTCTCCCCATGTAGTCTGGGCATCCGGGGGGCTCCACGTGACTATCTTTTCCCTTGTAAATCCAAAACTTATATGTATAGCCTGTTGCCCTCTCACAGGTCTTATACATCTTGACCCCATATCTGGCACGCTTGCTGGGGAGAAATTGTTTGAATGCAAGGTGGCCAGAAAAATTAATGAGGGACTCATCAACGCAGATGTTTTGCTGGGGAATATAGACATCTGCAAACTTTTGGTTAAGGTGATTTATGAGGGGCTAAGTTTTGTGGAGCCGATCAAATTCAATGTCACCCCGAGGATGACAGAGTGTGTTGTCGTTGAAATGCATAAAACACATTATACTCTCATATCTATGCCTGGCCATGGCAGCAAAGAACACGGGCATATGATGAATCGGGTCTGTGGACCAATACAACCGTAGTTAATTTTTTTTTAGTATTGCCCATGTTGAGGGTTAGGCTCACAAAAAATTTAAATTCGGAAATCGTAATGGGTTTCCATGCGATAAACTGTTGCACATATAAATTGCTTTGATCCACAATCAATGCATACAGATCTTCTGTGAAAAACAGCTCCAAAAATTTAAAGGGAATAGTTAAATTTGCTGTTTCCACCTGAAATCCGGGTTGGGCAGTGAATGGGGGAAGTACAGTTGCTGCAGAATTTGTGGGCTACCAATCGAAATTTGCAAGCACATCCGAAAGGACACTAGGGGCTCTATGAGCCTGTGTGCGAATTCTTGGTGTCTGTGGGACACTACTTGTGCTCGCCACCGCAGCAGCTTGTACTGCACTTATGTGACTCGCCACATCCCCAAGTGATACTGCAGTGCTGGTATGTATAAGACCAGGATGTACTAGGCCTCTAGTGCTCGCCAGTTCACCAAAAGGTAGAGTGGCACTAATACTGGCACTCTGCTGCATATGAGAATCATCATGCAGTTGTAACATCTCAGCAACCTGGGAACGGGGTCGGGTATGCCTGACCTTAGCAGGGACCTCTACTCCATCGTCTGAGCTAACTGTCAGGGTGCCACTGCTGTCTACAGGTTTGAATACTGAGGCAGATTGTGTCAGTGAGTCTTCCCCTTCCCTCTCACCTGACTTGCTCTGAATCCTGTAGGCATTTTCACTAGAGTACCTTTCGATTGACATTTTGGCCACTAAATTTATAGGTACCTAGTGCGACTCATGGGAAAAAGAGCACCTGGCTGTTAGGGACTGCTGGAACCGCTACAAAAACATTTAGCAAGTGCTAACAGAGATCAGGGCTGATTCTGCGAACACTGCAGTTTTGTGTGCAATGTATCAAGTGACAGTGATCTACTGACACTGCACTTGCTGGGGGAGAGAGGGGTAAACGTAGAGGCTAAACGTAGGTGCTGGCAGGTGTCGGGGCTGATCCCACTAATGCTGCATTTTTGGGGACACTATACTAATGTGAACTCTGGTATAGTGCTGATCTGATCAAAAATATTGATCCGTTCAGACACTATATTAGCAATGGAGGTTTATTGTGTATGTGAGCGTGTTCCTGGCAATCAAGGGGTTAAATGTGATGACTGGTGTAATGACAAACAATCTGACTCCATCTGGGAAGGAGGCTAACACTATCTGAAGTCGCTGGCGACACTAATACAGTGATCAGCAAAAATCTGTACACTGTACTAATGACACTGGTGACAGGGCAGTGAAGTGAAGGGGTTAACTGGGGGGAGCCATCAAGGGGTTAAATGTGACCTAAAATGTGTTCTAACTGTAAATGTGTAGTGCTTGTACTCGCTGCGTCTTCTTCAGAATGTGCCCAGAGAGAGAAGATTTAATCGTTTCCTGTACCTGTGTAAGTGTAAACACAGGTACAGGACGATCCCTGATAGTACAGGGATCGATCATCCGATTTAGGCCGAACATCACTGGCCTAAATCGGATTACTGATCCCTTGAGGATCAAATCACAGCAGCTGCCGGTTGGCTGGGGCACGCTTACGCCCTCCCCCCCCCCCCAGCCTACGATCACTGCGAGAGCACAATAGTATTTCTGCTATAGGGCAGTCGGGAAGCTGTTAAATTACACACAGGTGGACTCTATTTGCTAATTAAGAGACTTCTGAAGGCAATTGGTTCCACTAGATTTTAGTTAGGGGTATCAGATTAAAGGGAGCTGAATACAAATGTATGCCACACTTTTCAGATATTTATTTGTAAAAATGTTTGAAAACGATTTCTCATTTTCCTTCCACTTCATAATTATGTGTCACTTTGTGTTGGTCTATCACATAAAATCCCAATAAAATACATTTCTGTTTTTTTGTTGTAACATGACAAAATGTGGAAAATTTCAAGGGGTATGAATACTTTTTTAAGGCACTGTATTAATACAAAAAGGTGACTAGAATAGCAGTCAAAGGGAAGCTGCTTTCACAACAATTTAAATTAACCACTAGGGGACCGCCCGCAGTACATATACTGCTACAAGGTGGCCCCTGTGTGCATGATCACGTATATAAACGTGATCCTGCATACCGGGGTAGGGGGCGCGCGCCACCGCCCTACCCGCAGCACCAATCGCGGCCACAGGTGTTAATACCCGCCGGAGCCCAGCGATTGCCGGCACACACTGACAGGGAGGAAGGCTGCATTGTTTTCAATGGAGCTCTCCTCCCTGTTAGCTTTCAGCACACTGTTCCGGGATCGCTGATCACATCCTTCCAGAACAGTGTGTAACAGAGAGGTACACACCCCCCGCCCCCTAGTAAAACACTCCCCTCACACAGTTAACCCTTTGATTGTCTCCAAAAGTTAACCCCTTCCTCCCCAGTGCCAATAGTACAGTGTCAGTGTTTTTTTTTTCCACTGATCACTGTATTGGTGTCACTGGGGATGTCAGTGACCCCAAGTCAGTTCCCCCCCAGTGTCAGAATGTCCGCTGCAGTCCCGCCATAAGTCGCTGATTGCCGCTATAAGTCGCTGATTGCCGCCATAAGTCGTTGATAGCCACTATTAGTATAAAAGAAAATCCAGTATCTATACCGCCATTTGTAAATGCTATAACTTTCACGGAAACCAATTAATTTACACGTATCAGGATTTTTTTCACGTTTTCACGCCCCTCCCAGATGGCGTCAGATTGCCCATCAGTACACCAGTAATCACATTTAACCCCTTGATTGCCAGGAACACGCTCATACACAATAAACCTCCATTGCTAGTATAGTGTCTGAACGGATCAATATCTTTGATCAGATCAGCACTATACCAGCGTTCACATTAGTTTAGTGTCCCCAAAAATGCAGCGTTAGCGGGATCAGCCCCGGCAACTGCCAGCACCTGTGTTTAGCCCCTACGCTTACCCCCCCCCTTCTCCCCCAGCAAGTGCAGTGCCAGTAGGTCACTGTCACTTGATACATTGCACACAAAACCGCAGTGTTGGCAGAATCAGGCCTGATCTCTCTTAGGACTTGCTGGTAAATTTTGATGACTCTCATATGCATCAGAGTGCCAGTACTAGTGCTGCGCTACCTTTTGGTGAACTGGCAAGCACCAGCGGTCTAGTACATCCTGGTCTTTCACATACCTCTTAGATTGTAAGCTCCCAGGATCAGGCCCTCCTAACCCTCTTGTATTGAACCGTATTGTTGCTGTATTGTCTCCTGTTATATTGTAAAGTACTGAGCAAACTGTTGGCGCTGTATAAATCCTGTATAATAATAATACCAGCACTGCAATATGACTTAGTGACGTGGTGAGTCCCATAAGTGCAGTACAAGCTGATGCGGTGGTGAGCACAAGTATAATCCCGCAGCAACCAAGAATTCGCACACAGGCCCGTACAGCCCCTAGTATCCTTCTGGATGTGTTTGCAAATCCCGATTGGCAGCCCACAAATTCTGCAGCACCCGTACTTTCCCCATTCACTGCCCAACTCAGAATTCAGGTGGAAATAGCAAATTTAACTATTCCCCTTGATTTTTTTAATCTGTTTTTCACGGAAGATCTGTATGCATTGATTGTGGATCAAAGCATTTTATAAGCACAACAATGTATCGCCGCCAACCCAAACTCAAACCTTGCCAGACCATTCGCATGGAAACTCATTACGGTTTCCAAATTTATATTTTTTTTGGGCCTAACCCTCAACATGGGCATTACTAAAAAAAATTAATTGCGATTGTATTGGTCCACAGACCCGATTCATCATATGCTCCTGTACTCTGCTGCCATGGTCAGGCATAGATATAAGAGTGTAATGTGTTTTATGCATATCAACAACAATACACTCTGTCATCCTCGGGGTGACCCTGAATTTGTCCGCCTACACAAAATTCAGTCCCTCGTAAATCACCTTAACCAAAAATTTGCAGATGTCTATATTCCCCAGCAAAACATCTGCATTGATGAGTCCCTCATTAATTTTTCTGGCCGCCTTGCATTCAAACAATTTCTCCCCAGCAAGCGTGCCAGATATGGGGTCAAGTTGTATAAGACCTGTGAGAGGACAACAGGCTATACTTATAAGTTTCGGATTTACAAGGGAAAAGATAGTCACGTGGAGCCCCCCGGATGCCCAGACTACATGGGGAGTAGTGGCAAGATAGTTTGGGACTTGGTGTCATCCTTTTTCCATAATGGGTACCACTTATACGTGGACAATTTTTATTCACGTGTGCCACTATTTAGACATTTATACAATCTTGGAACTGGCACATGTGGCACCGTGTGACCTAATGTGTGCCCACCATTAGAAGTGGGTGGATGCAGGGCGGTATATTTTAATGGTGGGCATACCACACATTTTATTTTGGCAGAGATTTCTTTTTTTTCATTCAGTCCACAGGCTGCATACAAAAAAAAAAAAGAACATAGCATATACACCCAACTGACTGGTACATCACTGGACTTTGAATGGTTATACCAGGATGATGCCTACAGCTGCAGGCATCATCGGGGTATCATTTATTCAGCTGGCAATCGGCTTTCATGTAAAATCAATCCTAGTGGCTAATTAGCTGCAGGATTGCTTTTACAAGCAGCGAGAGATAATGCCCCCCCTCCCCCGCTGCCTTCCACGGCCTTCTCGGGCAGTCCCGTGCCATCGAGGGAACCTGAGAATGCAGCCGGTGTTTCTTTCAGCTGACCATAGAGCTGATTGGAGACCAGAATGGTGCCAATCATCTCTATAGCCTAAGAAATCAGAAGCTACGAGCATTTCATCACTTCAGTTTCGTAGGATATAAACAGCTCTATTTGTAAATTGGGAAAGCATCTGATCACACCAATCTTGGTTTGATTAGATAATGTTAGGGCAGAGGAGATATCTAGAGTCTGATAGACCACAGATTTCTCAAAAAAGAATATATGACAATGCCCATTGAAGTTATAGGGGATATTTGCATTCCCTGTGATAGCATTAAAAGTGATAAAAAAAAATAAAGGGACAGTGTAAAAATAATTTTAAAAAAATCTAAATAACTTAAAAATAAAGTACCCTTGCCCCCCTGCGCACCTGCGTTTGTGAGTGTTGACCCTGTGCCAGTATGGAAACAGCAGTTGCACCATGCATGTGAGGTATCGCCGTGAACATCAGATCAAGGGCAGTAATTCTAACACTAGACCTCCTCTGTAAATCTAAAATGGTAGCTTGTAAAGGCTTTTAAAACATTGCCTATGGATATTAAAAACGTATGCAGTTTGTCGCCATTGCACGGGGCATGCGCAGTTTTAAAGCATGTCATATTTGGTATATATTTACTCTGCATACCATCATCTTCTAGATTTTACCAAATAATTGGGAAATATAGTGTGCTTTTGTGCATTAAGAGGACTATGTGACATAAAAAATTGCAGCACCCACCATTTTATTCACTGGGGTGTTTGCTTTAAAAAAAATATATAATATTTGGGGTTTAAATTAATTTCCTAGCAAAAAATACAGATTTTTTTTTATGTGAACAAAAAGTGTCAGAAAAGGCTTGATCTTCAGGTGGTTAGAAGAGTGAATGATGTGTGGCATAAACTTCTAATGCTGGGCATAAAATGCCCCCACCCCCCAAAATGAGCCCTTTTTGGAAAGTAGACACCCGAAACTATTTGCCGAGAGGCATGTTGAATCAATAGAAGAATTTATTTTTTTACCACAAGTTTTTGGAAAATGGCAAACAAAAATTTTTTTTTTTTACATAAAATTGTCACTTAAATGATTTATTGCTCACACATGCCATGAGTATATGTGGAATTACTCCCCAAAATACATTCTGCTACTTCTCCCGAGTATAGGGGTACCACATGTGAGAGACTGGTTTTTTTTTTTTGTTTGTTTACAAATGGTTTTATTGTATAAGAGTAGACTGTAAAACAACAGTACATTTTCAAATGATACTTTCAGCAAAAACAAGGCACTTTTGAAAAGTACAATACAGAAAAGTATATTAACATAAAAAAGAGAAGAAATAGAAAAGAGTAAATTACGAGTACATGAAATACGTAAATGATAAGGTAAGCTGAGTGATACATCTGTCAACAGTATATGTCATTCAACTTTCACTGAGAATGTTGTTAATCATGCAATAAATGTCTACAATCTCTCCATGACTCCCATTTTTTATCAAATAAGTGCATCTTATCCAGTAGGGTATAATGAATGTGTTCCATGAGCATTACAGCATCAGTTCTGTGTAAAACGGAGGCCAAGGGTACAGCATTGGACCTCCAATGTAAGGCAATAGACCATAAAGTGGCAATACATATAGTATGTATCAATCTCAGATTGGCATCAGAGACCCCTGGGATATGGGCCCCCAATAGATAGGTCTGTATAGACAGTCGTATCAGGGTACCCGACAGTGAGGTAGCCACCTATGATATCTTGCACCAAGTCAAAGATATGGTCGGGCAATCCCAGAATATGTGAACCAAAGTACCTGTGAGGCCACAGTCCTGGAAACATAAAGGGGACGTTTGTGGAAACAATACATGTAGTCTTGATGGGGTATAATACCATCTGGTTAAAACCTTAAGGGCCGTCTCATGAACAGAAAGAGATCTAGAACTCTTGCATATGTTATCCACCATGGAATCCCAATCCTCATCTGAAAAAGTGATACCACTATCCTCCTCCCATTTTTGTCTGTATAAAGGGGGTGTATGAAAAAGGCAGATCAAAAATTGGTGCTAAAGATCAGAAATAAGACCCCTACCCCTGGGAGAGTCACGGCTGATACGTTCAAAAAAGGAAATCGGAGAAGATGGCATAAGACCAAAGTGTGAATTAAAAAAGTGTCTAATCTGTCGGTAACGAAGGTACTCACGAAGAGGAACATCAAATAACACGCTCAGCATATCAAAGGTAATGTAAGATCCTCCTCTTTGAAAATCAGATAATCTGATAAAAGATTGATCATAACGAAACATGTGAGAGACGTTTTGGCAGTCTAGCCAAGTACAGGACCCCAAAATCCAATAAGCACCTTCAGGCTTTTAAAGAGCTTTATTTCCTCATTACACTTCTTGACTACCTATCACAGTTTCGGAGGCCCTGAACTGCCAGGATAGCACCAAACCCCCCCCCCCAAATGGCCACTTTTTGGAAAGTAGACACCCCAAGGAATTTGTTAAGAAGCATGGTGAGTATTTAGCAGATCTCGTTTGTTGCCACATGTTTTTGGAAAATGAAGAAAAAAAAACAAAAAAATTTTTTTTCTTTTTTTTATATTTCAAAACCTTGTGAGAAAAAATGAGATCTGCAAAATATTCAACATGCCTCTTTTTAAATTCCTTGGGGTGTCTACTTTCTAAAAAGGGGTCATTTGGGGGGGTTGGTACAATCCTGACATTTCAGGGCCTTCGAAACTGTGATAGGTAGTGAGGAAGTGAAATGAGGAAGTTACGCACCTTCAGGCTTTCAAAGTGGTCATTGGATTTCAGGCTCCTGTATATGGCTAGGCTCCCAAAAAGTCTCACACATGTGGTATTCCCCTACTCGGGAGAAGTAGCAGAATGTATTTTGGGGAATAATTCCACATATACCCATGGTTTGTGCGAGAAATATATCATTTAAATGACAACTTTGTGTAAAAACAAAAAAGGTTTTGTCATTTTCCAGAAACTTGTGGAAAAAAAATAAATCTTCCATGGTCTCAATATGCCTCTCAGCAGATAGCTTAGGGTGTCTACTTTCCGAAAAGTAATCAATTGGGGGTGTCTGTACTGTCCTGGTACTTTATTTTTTTTTGTTTACAAACGGTTTTATTTTGCAAAAGTAGACTGTAAAACAACAGTACATTTTCAAATGATACTTACAGTAAAAACAAGGCACTTTTGAGAAATACACTACAGAAAAGTATATTAACATAAGAAAAAGAAGAAATAGAAAATAATAGATTGCAAGTACATGAAATATGTAGAAAATAAAGTAGGTTGAATGATACATCTATCAACAGTATATGCCAGTCAATCTTCACTTGAAATGTTGTTAATCATGCAATAAATGTCTACAATCCCTCCATGATTCCCATTTTTTATCAAATAAGTGCATCTCATCCAGTAAGGTATAATGAATACGTTCCATGAGCATCACTGCATCAACCCTGTGTAAAACAGAGGCCAATGGTACAGCATTGGACTTCCAATGTAAGGCAATAGCCCATAAAGTGGCAATACAAATAGTATGTATCAGTCTCATAGTGGCATCAGAGACCCCCGGGATATGAGCCCCCAATACACGGGTCTGTATAGACAATCGCCAGTGAGGTAGCCATCTCAGATATCTTGCGCCAAATCAAAGATATGGTCGGGCAATCCCAAAATATATGAACCAATGTACCTGTGAGGCCACAGCCCCGGAAACACAAAGGGGATGTTTGTGGGAACAATACATTTAGTCTTGATGGGGTATAGTACCATCTGGTTAGATGGTACTCCTCCTCCCATTTTTTTCCATATAAAGGGGATGTATGAGAAAGACAGATCAAAGATTGGTGATAAAGATCAGAAATAAGACCCCTTCCCCTAGGAGAGTCTCAGCTGATATGTTCAAAAAATGAAATCGTGGAAGAGGGTATAAGGCCAAAATGTGAATTAAAAAAATGTCTAATCTGTCGGTAACGATGGTACTCACGAAGAAGAACATCAAAAAACATGCGCAGCATATCAAAAGTAATATAAGATCCTCCTCTTTGAAAATCATACCACCAAGGAAACGCTTGAGGAGAGGAAAAAGCTACAACAAAAGTAGGATCGCCAAAAAATGAAACACCTGGGGGAATAGAAGAGACCAGATTCAATTTAAATTTGTATTTGGACCAAAGTGTCAGTGAATGGGTCACTATGGAGTTGTGAAAAGTAAACGATCGAGGGGAGATTTTAGACCACAATATACCCGGTAAGTAAAATGGGCGTAAAGATTGGGATTCAAACTTGATCCAGGGGATCTGGAAATTAACAGTTGCCCATTGTGATAGCTGCGCAAAACGAGCTGAGAGATAATATAGCCAAAAATTGGGAAGACCAAAACCTCCCATCTGTTGCGAGCGGTACAAAACAGACGAAGTAAAACGTGGACGTTTATTACCCCAGATAAAATTATTAATAGTTCGCTGAAAGTGATCCAAAAACATTTTCGAGACCGGAACTGGAAGTGCTCTAAAAAGATATAGTAGTTTAGGCAGAATATTCATTTTAACAGCCGTGACTCTACCTAGAAAAGAAATAGGGTAACCATGCCAAATCTTCAATAGAGTAGAGTGATACACATGGTGGATAATTAGCTGCAAACATATCCGAGTATCTAAGAGTGAGATTAATACCCAAGTAGGAAATCCGATCTGTGACCCAACGAAATGGAAAAGAGCTACGGAGAGATGCACTTAAGGAATCAGGAACACCAACAGGCATAACCACCGATTTGGTAAAATTGACAGTAAGACCTGACGCTATAGCAAAATCGTTCAATACGGCACATAAATTAGGCAATGAGATTAACGGATTGGTAAGGAAAAGCATTACATCATCAGCATACATGCATATTTTGAAATGTGAAACTAATAATGGATAGCCAGAAATATCCGGATCTAATTGCTATTGCCAAAGGTTCCAACACCAGCACAAATAAAAGGGGTGAAAGAGGACAGCCTTGACGGGAACCTCTACCCAATGTAAAAAAATCTGAATTACAGCCAGGAAGCCTTATTCTCATTTTAGGGGAGTTGTATAAAGCATGTATACCAGCCAAAAACTCATCACTAAAACCCATTTTCTGTAGCAAGGAAAATAAATAGGGCCAAAGGACACTGTCAAAAGCCTTGTTTATATCTAGACTCATCAACAGAACCTCTTTAGAATGTAAATTGGCATCTTGAATAACATTTAGGGTGAGGCGAATGTTATCAGTAATAAATCTGTCTGGAATAAAACCCGATTGCTCCAGAGAGACCAAAGAAGAAATGATAGGGGCCAACCTGTCTGTCAAAATACGGCTAAATATTTTCAGATCGTTATTCATCACTGAAATAGTTTTGTGGTAAATGGTGGTCTTTCTGCGGTTTGGGTATTAAAGACATATTGGCCAACAGCATCTCCTCCGGGAACTTACCCCCCTGCAAAACATCATTAAATAAAGTTATCAAATAGGGGAGCCAACGTAGAGGCAAAATGTTTATAATAACTAGCGGTGAATCTGTCAGGACCCGGTGCAGTAGAACCTTTTAGTGTGCTAATCGCACAGGTTATTTCTTCCAAAGTACAGGGGGCATTAAGAGAGGCTATCTGAGAGGGTGTGAGAGTAGGGAGGGGTATAGAATCCAACCATGAGTCGGATGGTGGAACAGAATTTGACTGTGGAGGAGCTAATAGATTAGAATAAAAGTTTTCAAACACACCCAAAACGTCTTGAGGTAGAGATGAGATAGCGCGCGATTTAGTGCGTAATTTATAAATATGTGGGGGGCATAAAGAGTGATTCAATTTCCTTGCAAACATAGTGGATGCCGAGTTGCTATGTAACAAGAACGAGGCCTTCGACCAGCGGAGAGCCTTTTCAGGCTTTTGGGAAAGCAGAGTATTCAATTCCAAACGCTTTTGAGATAATAATTATTTATTAAGAAGAGATGGATTAGCAATATGGCTTCTATAATGTGTTTCTAATTCTCGGGTAAGTTGTAGAATTTGCTGCTATCGCTTTCTATTTCTAGATGAAGCCATAGAGATAAGGCGGCCACGTAGAACCGCCTTATGAGCTACTCATAGTGTGGCTGGAGATATATCAGGAGTAGAGTTAGACTGAAAATATTCCTGAATGGATGTAACTACCTCTTGGCGAGAGTCAATATCAGTAAGCATAGAGTCATTAAGTCTCCAAGAGTAGGGGGTAGGTGCCAAGCCTATAAACGTGATAGATAGGGCCATAATATTGTGATCCAACCAGGGGCTCAAGTGAATACAAGCTTTCCTAGAATTAGCTAGTAAAATAGGGGTACAATAGATATAGTCTAATCTAGCATAAGAGTCATGTGGGTGAGAATAAAATGAATAATCCCTGGCTCCTGCATTATGTGCCCTCCAGGTGTCACTGTCCTGGTATTTTAGCACCTCAAGAAATGTGATGAGCAGTCAGAAAGTAAAAGCTGTCCTCCCTTGGCCAATTGATACACTCCCACGGCTTCAACTACCATCTCTACGTCGACGACATGCAAATCTATCTCTCTACCACTCACCTCACCCCTTCAGTCTCCACCTGTATCACAAGCCTACTGAGCGACATATCGAATTGGATGTCACTCCATTTTCTCAAACTAAATCTCTCCAAAACTGAGCTCCTAGTTTTCCCCCCAGCCCCCCCCCCCCCCCGACTTCTCCATCAAGACCAACAACTCCACCATCAGTCCCCTCCTCAAGCCAGAGTACTAGGTGTCATCCTAGACTCCAATCTGTCCTTCCAGCCCCAAGTCCAATCGCTGACTAACTCAAGTAGACTTCACCTCCACAACATCTCCAAAATACGTCCGTTCCTAGCCCCGGAAACCACTAAGCAACTCATTCACTCCCTTATTATTTCATGACTTGACTACTGTAACTCCCTCCTCATTGGCTTACCTCACCGCAGGCTATCCCCACTTCAGTCCATCTTGAATGCTGCAGCCAGACTTATCCACCTCACAAACCGCTCCGTATCCAATCCCTCCACTGGCTTCCGATTGCCCAACGGATAAAATTCAAAATGCTAACATTGACGTACAAAGCTGTTCATAATACTGCTCCAAACTACATCACCAATCTGGTATCAAAATACCACCCAAAACGTACTCTACGCTCCTCACAAGACCTCTTACTCTCTAGTTCCCTGGTCTCCTCCTCCCATGCCCGCCTCCAGGACTTCTCCAGGGCTTCCCCCATCCTCTGGAACTCCCTACCCCACGCCATCAGACTATCACCTACTCTCCTCATCTTTAGGCGCACCCTGAAAACCTATCTCTTCAGGGAAGCCTACCCCACCCTCAGCTAATTACTGAACTCCTCCACTCTTCCTACCACTTCATCCCCCACAGTTGTTTCCTCCTGTACCACTATCCCCTCCCTCCTAGTTTGTAAGCTCCAAGGAGCAGGGCCCTCGAACCCCTCGTGTATTGAATCGTATTGTTACTGTACTATCTCGTGTATTGTCTCCCATTATAATGTAAAGCGCTGAGCAAACTATTGGCACTATATAAATCCTGTATAATAATAATAACATTGCATGACCGCGCAATTGTCAGTTAAACTAGTGCAGCGCTGTATAGCAAACAAATTGCATAAATTGCAGTATCTATACCATAGTTTGTAGAC
This sequence comes from Staurois parvus, assembly GCF_062004578.1. Taxonomy (NCBI): domain Eukaryota; kingdom Metazoa; phylum Chordata; class Amphibia; order Anura; family Ranidae; genus Staurois; species Staurois parvus. Next base: position 2,318,090 of record NW_028317967.1, read on the forward strand.
GCTATAACTTTCACACAAAGCAATCAATATACACTTATTGGAATTTTTTTTACCAAAAACATGTAGCAGAATACATTTTGGTCTAAATTTATAACTAGCTTTGAGTTTACTATATATTTTTTATAGCCGAAAGTAAAAAATATTGTTTTTCTTAAAAATTTTTGATCTTTTTTTGTTTATAGCATGAAAAATAAAAAGCACACAGGTGACAAATACCACCAAAAGAAAATTCTTTTGTTTTTTGTTTGGGTACAGCATTGCATGACGACGCAATTATCAGTTGAGTTAGTGCAGCGCCGAGTAGCAAAAAGAGGCCTGGTCATTAAGGGGGGGATATCCTCTAGAGGACAAGTGGTTAAGTAAAAACAAAATATATTTATAAATGGCAAATATTGAATGAAAATAGTATCAAAAATCACCCCCATATATAAATACCCTTCTTCCACCAATAAAAAATACAATTTTGTCTTTTTTTTTTTAAAAAGTCCAAAATTTGGGGTTGTCCTCAGAAATGTAATAGAGGGGACATCTTCCAATGGACACAAAAAAAATTCTAAAAATCTGGCGAAATGACAAGAGAAAATAAGTGTATTTTACTACATGTAATGGGGTGGATTTACTAAAGGCACTTAGAGTGAACACTTTGCAATTGAATTTGCTCCAGTGCTCTTAGTAAGTGAGGGGGAGCTCTGCTGACTTCTATCATCCAATCACGTACAAGCAAAAATGCTGTTTATTTCTTTGCATGTGATTGGGTATTCTTTGTAAAGTGAAGCTTTACCTCATGTACTAAGCTCTGAAGCAATGTGCAAAATGCACAGTCTGTTTGCCTTAGAACTATAGAACTATAAGCAAAACCTTTTTTTAAATGTTGGATAGAGGAAGGGAGGGTTATAATCCCTGTCAGTTTTTTTTTTTGCTATCTGTGTCCCCATTGGAAGATGTCCCCTCTATTATTTTTCTGGGGACAACCCAAAATTTTTAATTTTCTTTTACTTTCAATAATAATGGTAAACAGGACAAGTGATGTGATGGGGTACAGAAGGACTCTGTTGTAGAGGGTGATGTGAAAGGGAGTCAGAGCAGACCACTGTTGGGGTGGGGGTGAAAGGGGGCCAGAGGACACCACTGTTGGGGTGGGGGAATGTGAAAAGGGGCCAGAGGACACTGCTGTGGAGGAAGTGATGTGAAAGAGGGCCAGAGAAGACCAGTGTTGGGGAAACTGGAATGTGAAGTGGGGGGGGGGCTGTGATATGAAGGGGGGATTAAGGACACTGACATAAGAGAGGGATTGTGATATAAGAAAAGGGGACCTGTGATGTGACGGATCATACAAATATGCGATTTGGACCTCGGCTGGGAAAAAATTTTACTGATCGGACCTCTGTGAATATTAATTCAGTGCCCCTGGTCTATACCTTCATTATTATGGTCCCTTTTAGATCTATTCTCTACTATTGGTGTATCTCTCTTTGTCTCTCTCTCTCTGCACCTCCAGTGCCTTTCTCTTCTGTATATGTCTCCATTTGCCTTTTTGACCTTACTCTGTAGCCTATTTGCTTCTATATCAGTCATCACAGACATGGTTTCCCTTTTTACTGCTTATTATGTCTATTTGCCCTTTCCTTCTATCTCCGCTCGCTTAGTCACTCTCTGCCTCTTCTCCTTCTCTGTAGGCAGTGCTTAAAAACTAGCTGTATAAAAGTTGCTATAGTAACTACTCTGCTGCCAAGTTCAGATGTTTGGGGAAAGCTTGAAGTGGCATAAACTCCCAGACTGTGCAGTAGAATGATGTTATAAGCCAACGCTGTGCTATAAACAAATACAGTACAACAACATGCTGCTAAGATCAGGTGAAAAGTATAAAAAGGTGACAGAAAAATTCTTAGGATCCTATAGACAGCCTTTGCTACTAACCCTAACTCTGGTAATGCTTTTTCTTGAGTGGTCTAAGTTAGTGAAACAACAGGGGTAAAGATTGCAGGGCAGGAAATCTATATTAAAATTGTTATTGCAGCAGGACATCCATCTGTGTCAAAATATACACAAGCCTTATAAGATCCACTTTCAGTCCTAAAGTTACTGTTTGCCCACAACTTTTTTTGTTTAGCTTTGTATAGACCAGAGACGTATTACAATCCTGGTCAGGTTTTTATTGCCCTATCTGTCCCCACTATGTAGAGTACCCCTATTTATTTGTACTGGTGACGTTTCTCATACACTATCTAAAACAAAAAATGTAGTAGTTTTACAAAGATTTTAAAAATGTAACTGGAACTAAATTATGCAAAACAAAACTTGCACAGGCATTTACACATATTTACATTTTGAACTGTGTCATTACCCATAAAAATCAATATCAACTGTCAAAGGCATGGGGGAGCATACACATTAGTACACTAACAAAGCTTTTTCACTAAGTTAAATCTAAGGCATGGATGAACATGCTATTTTTGTTATTACAATGTTTCATGTGTACTTAAAGTTATTGTAATCCGCTGAAATGAAAAATGAACAAAACATATCCTTCTATGGTGTGTACTTGCCTTGATCCAAAGCACCGTATGTGATTTCTGTCTGCTCTGTCTTTCCTCTGTTATCTGCATGAGTCACTTCTAACAGTCTATGTTGACACCAGACAATCCAGGGAGATGCCCCCCCCCTCCAGTGTACAACTGACAATTGATAGCCTCAGTTGTGCATGTTTCCCTATGAGACCGTGCAAAGGGCGGTCTGTCAATTCCCTCCACTCACAGATTACCAAGCTCCCTGCTTTATGCTGTGCAGTGTGTGACATCACACTGCACAGGTATAGTTGTTGGACCATTAACAGATCTTTTTAATCAATCTCTCTGGTTAGGAAGGGGTGCACACACATATATATATATATATATATATATATATATATATATATATACACACACATACATAAGTATTTGAACACCCTGCAATTTTGCAAGTTCTCCCACTTAGAAATCATGGAGGGGTCTGAAATTCACATTGTAGGTGCATTCCCACTCTGAGAGACAGAATTTAAATCTAACTTAGTAGCACCTGTCTGAGCTCTTTAAAGACACCTGTCTACCCCACAGTCAGTCAGATGCCAACTACTACCATGGGCAAGACCAAAGATCTGTCAAAAGACACCAAAGACAAAATTGTGGACCTCCACAAAGCTCCACAAGGCTGGAAAGGGCTACGGGGCAATTGCCAAGCAGCTTGGTGAAAATAGATCAACTGTTGGAGCAATTGTTAGAAATAGGAAGAGGCTAAAGATGACTGTCAGTCTCCCTTGGACTGGGGCTCCATGCAAGATCTCACCTCGTGGGGTATCACTGATGATAAGAAAGGTGAGGAATCAGTCCAGAACTACAAGGGAGGAGCTGGTCAATGACATGAAGAGAGCTGGGACCACAGTTTCAAAGGTCACTGTCAATAGAACACTACGCCATCATGGTTTCAAATCATGCATTGCACGGAAGGTTCCCCTGCTCAAGTCATCACATGTCCAGGCCCATCTGAAGTTTGCCGATGACCATCTGGATGATCCAGAGGAGGCATGGGAGAAAGTCATGTGGTCAGATGAGACCAAAGTAGAACTTTTTGGTCTAAACTTCGCTCGTCGTGTTTGGAGGAAAAAGAAGGATGAGTTGCATCCCAAAAACACCATCCCTACTGTGAAGCATGGGGGTGGTAACATCATGCTTTGGAGGTGCTTTTCTGCAAAGGGGACAGGATGACTGCACTGTATTAAGGAGAGGATGAATGGGGCCATTTATTGTGAGATTTTGAGCAACAACCTCCTTCCTTCAGTCAGAGCATTGAAGATGGGTCGTGGCTGGGTCTTCCATCATGACAACGACCCGAAGAAAACAGCCAGGATAACCAAGGAGTGGCTCCATAAGAAGCATATCAAGGTTCTGGAGTGGCCTAGCCAGTCTCCAGACCTAAATACAATAGAACATCTTTGGAGGGAGCTGAAACTCTGTGTTGCTCAACAACAGCCCCGAAACCTAACAGATCTAGAGGAGATCTGTGTGGAGGAGTGGGCCAAAATCCCTGTTGCAGTGTGTGCAAACCTGATCAAGAACTACAGGAAACGTTTGACCCCTGTAATTGCAAACAAAGGCTTCTGTACCAAATATTAACACTGATTTTCTCAGGTGTTCAAATACTTATGTTCAGCAGTGCAAGACAAATACATTCTTTAAAAATCATACAATGTAATTTCCTGAATTTTTTTTTTAATTCTGTCTCTCAGAGGCGGAATGCACCTACAATGTGAATTTCAGACCCCTCCATGATTTCTAAGTGGGAGAACTTGCAAAATGTTCAAATACTTCTGTTTCTCACTGTATACACAGTGAAGGAAATAAGTATTTGATCCCCTGCTGATTTTGAATGTTTGCCCACTCACAAAGAAGAAATGATCAGTCGAATGATAGGTGTATTAGTAAAGAGCTGTCCAAGGATATCAGGGACAAGATTGTAGACCTACACAAGGCTGGATTGGGCTACTGGGTGAGAAGGTGACAACAGTTGGTGCAATCATTCACAAATGGAAGAAACACAAAACAGCTGTCAGCCACCCTAGGTCTGGTGCATCATGCAAGATCTCACCACGTGGAGTGTCAATGATCATGAGGACAGTGAGGAATCATCCCAGAACTACATGTGAGGATCTTGTCAATGATCTCCAGGCAGCTGGGACCACAGTCACCAAGAAAACAATTGGTAACACACTATGCCAACAAGATTCCAGGCAAAAAGTATGGAATCACCACTCTTGGAAAATGTTCATTCAATTACTTAATTGTGTAGAAAAAAAACTATTCACATACATGCCTCAAAACTATTTTTATTTTAACATTCCAACCTTCTCTAAGGCATGGATTTCACTATTGCCAAACAGTAGTCTTCATCGGTCCGGCTCCAACTTTCTCTTATTGCAGTAATCAGATCACCTTTGCAGGTTGGAGCCTTGTGGACCATTTTCTTTAATTTTCACCATAGATTTTCTATTGGATTGAGGTTCGGACTATTTGCAGGTCATGCCATTGAGATTATAGGTCTTTCTTGAAGGAACATTTTCATGGCTTTTGCCTTATGGCAAGATGCATTATAATCCTGAAAAAGTATGTCATCATCACCCAACATCCTTACAACTGATGGAATAAGAAACGTGTCCAAATCTCAATATAACCTTGTGCATTTATTGAACATTTAATAACTGTCATCTCCCCCATACCTTTACCTCACATGCAACCTCATATCATCAATGCTTTTGGAAATTTGCGTGTTTTCTCCAGGCAGTCGTCTTTATACATTTCATTGGAACTGCACCAAACAAAAGTTACAGCAACACTACCCTGCCCAATTCAGATTTGTGATTCATAACTGAATATCACTTTCATCCAGTCATCCACAGTCCATGATTGCTTTTCTTTTGCCCACTGTAACCTTGTTTTTCTTTGTTTAGATGTTGAAGGTTTTTGTTTGGCTTTTCTGTATGCAAATCCCATTTCATACAATGTTTTACAGTTCGGTCACAGACTCCAGTTTCTGCCCATTTGTTCATTTGTTTTGTTGTGCTGTGCATTTACTGTTTTCAAGGCATACTGCTTTAAGTTTTCTTACCTGTTGCTTTGATGTCTTCCTTGGTCTACCAGTACACTTCCCTTTTACAACCTTCCCATTTGATTTGTACTTGATCCAGATTTTAGACACAGCTGACTGGGAACAGCCAACATCTTTTTCAACATTATGTGATGATTTACCTTCTTGAAGAAGTTTAATAATCCTTTTGAAGGAAATTAATTAATCAAATTTATGATTCGGCACTTATATCGATGGCAAGCTTGCAAAATATTTGTTTTTTATGATTAATCATAATTAATATTAATATGTGTGAATGGTCTTTTGACAAGTGGTAGTATTACAATTCTTCAGATATAGCTGAGACTGAAAGATATGAGTTAGTTAAGCTGAGACCAGCTAAACCAGCTGAAGACTATATTTAGGCATAGCTGGTTAAGTTTCTAGTAAAATGTCAAAGGTATTAAGAGTGACTCATTATAGACTTACTATTACATTATGTATTTTAATAGTATCTGTGTGTATTTAGTATAAGTTTCTAATATTGATACATATATAGATTAGTGATTATACAATGATATGTTGTAAAGATACGTTCTTAAGTTATATTATCATATGAATAGCTGAGGTTACATCGTCAGCTTACAGTATTATGTATATCAACATCTGTACCTGTCCATCAAACATCACATATATAGCGTCCCCTGTCTTCTATGATATTGCTTTGCTAGCAGTACTGACTTCCTTACAAGGTATTAAGAATCTCAAACTATGACGTGTATTCATTTCATAAAAGATCCAGAAGGGACAGTGGACAGAGGGACTCCTCTCGCGAACACGGACACTCTTTCATACACACACATGTCTGAAAACCTTCTAAGAAGCTGCAACAGGTGTTTGCTGTAAGACAAGATCATCACTTCCATCTATTTCCGGCTTCTTCACAAAGTCTCGAGAAGGACAAGGAGAGCATGATGGACAGAACAACACATGGGCGGACATTTATGACAATAATGGTGACTTTTTCCTAAACTTCTGCTTGATATTTCTACAGTAGTTTTATCTACATGAAACTGTTCATGATACGCTTTACATTGTTATTTTAAGCCATTGTGTGATAGAATAAAATCACACTTTATTTTTTATTTCAACGGCTCTTTCATTCATAATCGCCTCAAGACACTAAAAGAAGTATTATATGTGTCTAAAATCCAACACCTTTCCTATGTTTCAACTAACATCTCTTGTGTTGGAGCCATGATTCATGTCAATCAGTTTGGTGCAACAGCTCACCAAGGTGTGCAAGCACTCTTTTTTTTTTTTACCTGCAAACTAATTAGCAGATGTAATCTGATGCAGATGTTTGTTTTAGAACTGCAAAGTATATGGTGATTCCATAATATTTTCCTCAGAATTGAGTGATTCCATATTTTTTTCTTTCGCTTGATCTGCAAAAATAGTTGCAGTCGACTACAGTTTTCTTTCTTTTTTCTTTTTTTTTTTAAGTGTTTTTTAATGCCAGAAGGTTGGAATGTTAAATGAGAATAGTTTTTTTTTTTCTACACAATTAAACAATTGAATGAACATTTTCCAGGAGTAGTGTTTCCATACCTTTTACCAGGGGTTGTACATGTTACCTGACAGAAGAGTTGCACATTACAAGGGGGAGAGTTATGAGCCTTCACATTATCACACAGTGTTATGAGAACTGCAGATTACTAGTGGGAGTTCCATGATGATTGCAGGTTAGTAGAGGGAAGGCTATGAGACCTGCTTCTCATCTGACAAATCTGAGAGCTGTATATTTGCAGGAAGATTATTGCATTTTCAGGGAGAAAAGCAAAACTACAGGGAGTTGGACATTTGTGGATATGTGGTAGGAAAGTGGATTCGTCCTACCACTAACTGGACACTGAATGACAGCAATTGCCACAAAAAGTGATTTTTAATTTACAAGCTGCAAAAAGTGAGCAAAAGGCAGGTGCTTCCTTGAGGTGCTCCAAGAGCTTTCTTGTTCGGTTCCATAGTAAGTCCACATAGACATTGCTGCACTGGGTAACAGGGTTGTTGCCCTATATCACCAACATCATTCCCTCCCGGGCCCTGTAAGAAATTTCCCTTGCCTACTTGTATTCACTTCACATTGAATTATCACAAGGAATTTGAGAAAAAAAGCAAGCAAAATGTTATTAGAAATATTTTTGTTATTAGAATATTATTTAAACAATTTACAATGTTTACCTGTTTCCTTGATACCTATCTTCCGAGGAATTTGTTTTTGTGGAACGGCCAACCTAAAAAATATGGACAAGTAGTGAAAAATAATACATATATATGTACTTTGCAAGATGTGCACTTGTAGTACCTTAATTGAACTTGATGGTGCAACCTTGTTGCTGGAAATGCGCTCTTTTCATTTGCATCATTAATTAATGGTTCCTAGGAAAATAATGCAGCATGTACAGTTTTACACTTTGTGTTAATAATTCATACAGAATTATACATATTCCAAAAGCAATGCTCAAATAATAATTTAAACATTGGAGAAAACAGAAAAAATATATTTCTTTGCTGTTCTTTGTGCACGGGTATAAAAGTAATTATATACTGACAAAACACAAAATTAACCTTGTACAAAGCGTGTGTTAAACTGAAAGTGCACTGCTAATTGTATAGCATTTCTGGCACTTCTTGCATTAACTTTAATGGTTCCCAATTTATAGATCCAGTACATGATTCCCTGAGTAATCCAAAGAAAGTGGTAACAGCTGTGCATCTGACATCAGTTTCTAAATTCTTGACCTCTATAACAAAAGTATCTTAACAACTCATATGATTTACCTTATACACCACAGATATACCTACTGGCTAGTTGTATTTAGATATATAGGAACATGTTCAATTTTTTAAAGTACTGCATATCTATAGCCAAAACATTGTTTTGATTATGTATGCAGTAGGAAATTTTTAAAACCCCATCAGTTTCTTCACTTCCTCTGCTTCCTGTCCTGTAGACAAAATACAAAGAAATTCCTCCAAAGTGAGGGAAATGTCCTCTCAGACAGTTGTCACCAGAACACACATCTAGAGTGATTTACTACTTCTAATTCTTTTGTGGTAACAATTCAATGTAGTTACCACAGAGACATTTGCTATGCTACCTATTGTGTAGGTGGACAGCAGAACTGTTTCACTCCGTAAAACTGATATTTTCACCTATTACGTGTCCGAATGTTTTCTGCCACTAGTGGATAATCCATTCTAAGCATCTTGCAAGAATGTACTTCAAACTGTCCCAAAATAGCCATCACAGTTTACCTCTCTGGGATAACTACTGAAAAAGGGAGACATAAACCAGCCTACAAAGTATGTGGCATCAGAAGGAAGAATGTGGTACAGCAATGTCATAAATGATGTGGGAGCTCAGGGACCTTTTTGCCTCTCAATACATGTCAGACATCACACCACAGAGTGAATATAAATTATTGTATAATTGTGCTGCATTATTATATGATGTATTCTTGCGCTGTGTCGCAGTACAGGGTGAATTGTACCCTGATAAAATATTAGATTTTTGATATTTATAGAGGAAATTAAGTACATTTTGTTCAACAGAAAAAGTAGGAATGTTCTGCAGCACAGTCTGGGAAGGAAGAGATTGGTAAGAGAAACCTCTAGTTGAGGGACTTCTTGTTAACTCGTTTAGTCAGATCTCTGTTGTTCTGTGCCATGGATAATAGTGCACACAAGTTGGAGCAGATTCTATCTGTTTCTTCCTTGCAAAAGAGAACTGAGGAGTGCTGACTACTGCATTGCTAGTGCCACACGGTGTCTCTAAACACAGGGGCATTCAAGTCAAACCGGGACTTTTGAGTTTATATAATAAAAGAACAAATTTCAAGGAGTGGAAACTGCATTTAGATTTTGACATACTCCCCTCCTACATTCATACACTTATCCCAGAGTTTAATTAATGCCTGGAAAGCTTCAGCATAGAAAGATCTGTCAGTACGCCTGAACCATCCTAGGACCTCCTGCTTAACTTTGTCATCAGTGCTGAAACACTTGCCATCACTTTACCTGCAGACGCAATTGATCAAAATTTTTTTGGTGGTGGTGAGTCTGCATGCTTCCATTGCTTTGATGCTCATTTTGATTCCGAAGTGAAATGATGTGCCCAGGTTTCGTAATGATATTGCATAGTTAGTGTGGCTGAAAAAAGACAAATGTCCATCCAGATCAACCATAAAAAAAAAAAAGTTATAATCCTACACCCAGAGTTGATCCAGAGGAAAGCAAAAACCCCAGCAAGGCATGATCCAATTTGCTCATGCAGTGGAAAAAATTCCTTCCTGATCCCCCGAGAGGCAAGCGGATATTCCCTGGAACAACTATACCTATCAATATTAGTATCCAGTTACATTCTGTGTATCTAAAAAACAATCCAGGCCTTTTTTAAAGCAATCCACTGAGCTGGCCAGAACCAACTATTGAGAGAGTCTATTCCACTTTTTCACAGCTCTGTGAAGAAACCTTTCCGTATTTGGAGATTAAATTTCATTTTCTCCAGATGGAAGGAGTGCCCCCTTGTCCTCTGTGATGACCCCAGGGTGAATAACTCTACACCGCGTTCACTATATGAACCGCTGATGTATCTATACATGTTGATCATATCCCCTCTTAATCTCCTCTTCTCAAGAGAGAATACATTCAGTTCCTCTAATCTTTCCTCATAGCTGAGCTCCTCCATGCCTCTTATCAGTTTACTTGCCCTTCTCTGTACTTTCTCCAGTTCCCCAATGTTCTTTTTGTGAATCGGTGCCCAAAATTGAACTGCATATGCCAGAAGAGGTCTTACTAATGATTTATACAGGGGTAAAATGATATCTCTCTCTCTGGAGTCTATACCTTTTAATACAAAAGAGGATGTTGCTCGCTTTAGAAACTGCAGCTTGGCATTGCATGCCATTATCAGAAAGAAACTTCATCACCACACTCTGTTCCATGCACGCACTAACACTGTTGTCTGCCATCTTGATTAGTGGTCTCTAGCCTGGGCCGCAACATGTGCGCCTCCTATCAGTAATAGGACACACTTGTCACTTACTACTGCATGTAGTACCACCACGCTATCATCCCTTTTTATACCTGTAAAATGAAAAGCCCAATTTGAATTGAATGCCCCACCCCTCGTTAGGTTTCTTGTGCTACAGTGACTTTCTCCCAGCTTTCTAGATTGCCATTACTGCCATACAGAATTCCCAAATCTAAGCAACAATTTTACAGTGGTGTCTGCTGGATAATGCAAGGCGGTTCTCTCGTTCTGGGAGGAAATGATGCAATATTCTCTCTCTGAGCACATTCTGTCCCAGAGAGAGAGGAAAGCAGACCCACGTGAGTAAAAACAGCACACTTTTACAGTAAAAATACATATAGGTCACATTTAACCCCCTGATTGCCCCCCAGTTAATCCCTTCACTGCCCTGTCACCAGTGTCTTTAGTACAGTGTACAGATTTTTTTACTGATCATTGTATTAGTGTCACCGGTGACTTCAGATAGCGTTAGCGTCACTTAGTGCCCCTCCCAGATAGCGTCAGATTGCCTGCCACTACACCAGTCATCACATTTGACCCCTTGATTGCCAGGAACACACTCACATACACAATAAACCTCCATTGCTAGTATAGTGTCTCAACGGATAAATATCTTTGATCAGATCAGCACTATACCAATGTTCACATTAGTATAGTGTCCCCAAAAATGCAACATTAGCGGGATCAGGCCCAGCACCTGCATTTAGCCCCTACACTTAACCCTCCCCCTTCTCCCCAGCAAGTGTAGTGTCAGTAGGTCACTGTCACTTGATACATTGCACACAAAACCGCAGTGTTCGCAGAATCAGCCCTGATCTCTGTTAGCACTTGCAGGTACATTTTTTTAGCAGTTCAAGCAGTACCTCACAGCCAGGTGCTCTTTTTCCCCATGAGTCACACTAGGTACCTATACATTTAGTGGCCACAATGTCAATCAAAAGGTACTCTAGTGAAGAGGCCTACAGGATTCTGAGCATGTCAGATGAGATGCGAAGGGGAAGCCTCACTGACAGAATATGCCTCAGAATACGAACCTGCAGACAGCAGTGGCACCCTGACAGATAGCTCAGACGATGGAGTAGAGGTCCCTGCTAAGGTCAGGCGTACCCGACCCTGTTCCCAGGTTGCTGAGATGTTACAATTGCATGATGATTCTCATATGCAGCAGAGTGCCAGTACTAGTGCCGCTCAACCTTTTGGTGAACTGGTGAGCACCAGCGGCCTAGTACATCCTGGTTTTATACATACCAGCACTGCAGTTTCACTTGGTGATGTGGCGAGTCACATAAGTGCAGTACAAGCTGGTGTGATGGCGAGCACAAGTAGTGTCCCACAGACACCAAGAATTCTTACACAGGCCCGTAGAGCCCCTAGTGTCCTTCCAGATGTGCTTGCAAATCCTGATTGGCAGCCCACAACTTCTGCAGCACCCATACTTCCCCCATTCACTGCCCAACCTGGAATTCAGGTGGAAACAGCAAATTTAACTACTCCCTCTTGATTTTTGGAGATGTTTTTCACAGAAGATCTGTATGCATTGATTGTAGATCAAAGCAATTTATATGAACAGTATATTGCCGCCAACCCAAATTTAAACCTTGTCAGACCATTTGCATGGAAACCTATTACGGTTTCCGAATGTAAATTTTTTGGGGGCCTAAGCTTCAACATGATCATACCTAAAATTAAATTAATTGCGATTGTATTGGTCCACAGACCCGATTCATCATATGTCCGTATTCTCTGCTGCCATGGCCAAGGCATAGATATGAAAATATAATGTGATTTATGCATTTCAACGACAATACACCCTGTCGTCCTCAAGGTGACCCTGAATTTGGCCCCTCGTAAATCACCTTAACCAAAAATTTGCAGATATCTATACACCCCAGCAAACCATCTGTGTCCCTCATTAATTTTTCTGGCCACCTTCCATTCAAACAATTTCTCCCCAGCAAGCGTGCCAGATATGAGGTCAGAATGTATAAGACCTGTGAGAGGGCAATAGGCTATACATGTAATTTTCAGATTTAGGAGGGAAAAGATAGTCATGTGGAGCTCCCCGGATGCCAAGACTACAAGGGGAGCAGTGGCAAGATAGTTTGGGACTTGGTGTCACCCTTTTTCCATATGGGGTACCACTTGTACATAGACAATTTTTATACAAGCGTGATCACTAGACATTATTTATACAATCTTGAAATTGGCACCGTGCGACCTAATCGTCGGGGCTTCCCCCAACAGCTTGTAAATACCAGTCTTAGAAAGGGTGAAAAAGCCTGCGTGAAAAATGATGAATTGCTCGCAGTGAAGTGGAAGGACAAACGGGATGTTTTCGTCCTGTCTTCCATTCACGCGGACACAACCATCCAAATTTCCATGGCAACTGGTGTTAAGAAGCCCCTCTGTGTCCACGACTATAACCTTAACATGGGTGGGGTGGACTTCAACGTCCAGATGATGAAGCTGTACTTAGTTTCCTGAAAAGCTAGACACTGGTACAAAACTATTTTGTACCAGCGTCCGGCTTTTCGGGAAACTAAGTACTGTTTATTTATTTAAATTGGCTCTATACAATGATTTTGTGCTTTACAAAGCAACCGGACGAACTGGATCCTTCTAAAAATTCCAGGAAGAGATCATCACGGCCCTTTTGTATCCAGAAGGTGATGTAGTCCAAACCCCCAACCCAGATGCAGTGAGCCAGCTGCATGAGAGGCATTTTCCCGATGCCATTCCTGGTACCCCAACCCAAAAGTCACCCCAAAAAAGTCTGTAGCACCTGTTTTTTTTTGTCCATCCTGGCTAACCTGGTCTCTATCTCAAGGACTGCTTCCACACACTAGTGGACTATTAGTATGGGGTACAGCACGGTACAGTCTAGGTCAGATCTATACACCGGGTCTTGAAAGATGTTAGGTAGCCAGGAAACTGTAGTCGCATTTTGAGAGACCCTAGCATCTGGATATTAGTTTAAAAAAATAAAGTTAAAAAAACCCCAACAAATAAAGTAAAAAAAAAAAGATATAAATAAAAAAAAACAAAGATAGTTGTCGTTTTATTGAATTACTGTTTTATTAACCAATGCTGTTTTCTTTGCATGAATGCCATTTAGTTGCAGCACTGATCTGTTTACTCTGACAGCAACAGGGTGTGTGCAGCGCTGTTGGATGAGATTTTTTATCCGCAGTTAAAAAAGAACATATATGCCGAAGCATGGGGGTCTAGGCTGGCCAGTGGGTGGATTGCCCCTATGCTTTGGCATATATACATTTGTGCTCAAAAGTTTGCATACCCTGGCAGAAATTGTGAAATTTTGGCATTGATATTGAAAAAATGACTGATCATCCCAAAAAATGCTCTTTTATCAAAGGATGATGATTATATAAAGCCATTTATTATCAAATAGTTGTTTGGCTCCTTTTTAAATCATAATGATAACAGAAATTACCCAAATGCCCATGATCAAAAGTTTACATACCCTGGAATGCTTGGCCTTGGTACAGACACACAAGGTGACACACACGGGTTAAAATGCCAATTAAAGTCCCACATCTGTGGCTTTTTAAATTGCAATTAGTGTCAGTGTATAATATTATAACCTTTTTGAATTTACATAAACATATTCATATTCAAATACCATAAAAATAAAATAAAATTAAAATAAAAATCAAAACATCCAATAAAAAGTGTCCCAATAAACAAAAAATTGTCCCAATAAAAAATTGTCCCAATAAAAACAAAAATAGTGAAAATAGTGTCCAAAAAAATGTCCCAATGTTCAAACTTTATCATCCAGTAGGAAGAAATCCTATTTCATCCCGCGGTACCTCAAAAAAACAAATTTAAATAATCTAGTACATTACCTTTATAAATAATATTTATAAATAATATATACACTCCGTGCAAAAACACAAAACACAAAAACTGTGCAAAAACTGTATATATATCTCTTTCGTGCACAAAAAGATTAACTGTGATCACTCTGTGAGCACTGCAATACTGTGTATCCACCAACACCAATAGTATTTAGATACTATTACCCTCTGTAACAATATACCAGCATCCAATGAGATCTTCCAATTTGCTCCAAAGAAATTATTCCAAGGTCCTCAAAAGACAAGAAGGGTCTCAAGGCTCATATTCAAGGTATAGGTAAGAAATTTTAATAGCCACTTACATTAAAATATCATAAATCCAGCTCCCAACATGTTTCTTGTGTGAGTTCTATCAAACAAATGCGATAAGCCATGTGTTGACAACCCACAAAATGGCCGCGGCGACACTTCCGGTCTGCGTGCGTGCGTCACGACGTCACACCCTTTTAAAGGGTGTGACGTCGTGACGCACGCACGCAGACCGGAAGTGTCGCCGCGGCCATTTTGTGGGTTGTCAACACATGGCTTATCGCATTTGTTTGATAGAACTCACACAAGAAACATGTTGGGAGCTGGATTTATGATATTTCAATGTAAGTGGCTATTAAAATTTCTTACCTATACCTTGAATATGAGCCTTGAGACCCTTCTTGTCTTTTGAGGACCTTGGAATAATTTCTTTGGAGCAAATTGGAAGATCTCATTGGATGCTGGTATATTGTTACAGAGGGTAATAGTATCTAAATACTATTGGTGTTGGTGGATACACAGTATTGCAGTGCTCACAGAGTGATCACAGTTAATCTTTTTGTGCACGAAAGAGATATATATACAGTTTTTGCACAGTTTTTGTGTTTTGTGTTTTTGCACGGAGTGTATATATTATTTATAAATATTATTTATAAAGGTAATGCACTAGATTATTTAAATTTGTTTTTTTGAGGTACCGCGGGATGAAATAGGATTTCTTCCTACTGGATGATAAAGTTTGAACATTGGGACATTTTTTTGGACACTATTTTCACTATTTTTGTTTTTATTGGGACAATTTTTTATTGGGACAATTTTTTGTTTATTGGGACACTTTTTATTGGATGTTTTGATTTTTATTTTAATTTTATTTTATTTTTATGGTATTTGAATATGAATATGTTTATGTAAATTCAAAAAGGTTATAATATTGTATTACTTTCTGGGGAGAAAGTGTGACTTTTTGAGATATTTTGGGGGTAGGTGGATATACACATATTTAAGTGTCAGTGTATAAATAGTCAATGAGTTTGTTAGCTCTTACGTGGAAGCACTGACTAGGCTAGATACTGAGCCATGGGGATCAGAAAAGAACTGTCAAAAATCCTGCGTAACAAGGTAATGGAACTTTATAAAGATGTAAAAGGACATAAAAACATGTCCAAAGCCTTGAATATACCAATCAGTACTGTTAAATCACCTATTAAGAAGTGGAAAGTTCAGGGATTTCTTGATACCAAGCCAAGGTCAGATAGACCAAGAAAAATTGCAGCCATAACTGACAGAAGAATTGTTAGGAATCCAAAGGGCTGAACAAAAAAAAAAGAACGTTTCATGTATGCCACCATTAGAAGTGGGTGTATGCAGCACAGTATATTCTAATGGTGGGCATACCACACATTTTTTCTGGCAGAGATTTCTTCTCTTTTTTTTTCATTCAGTCCACAGGCTGCATAAAAAAAAAAAACATAGCATATGTACCCAACAAGGACCAGCGACATATTGGTACTTCACTGGAATTTGAGTGGTTACTCCAGAATGATGCCTGCAGCTGCAGGCATCATCCTGGTATCGTTTTTTTCAGCCAGCAATCGGCTTTCATGTAAAAGCAATCCTAGTGGCTAATTAGCCACAAGATTGCATTTACAAGAAGCGGGAGGACCCCCTCCCGCTGCCTTCTATGGCTTTCTTTGGCAGTCCCGTGCCATCGAGGGAACCTGAGAATGCAGCAGGTGTTTTTGCCAGCTGACCATAGAGCTGACTGGAGACCGGAATGGCGCCAATCATCTCTATAGTCTAAGAAACTGGAAGCTACGAGCATTTCATTACTTTGGTTTCCCATGATATAAACAGCGCCATTTTGAAATTGGGAAAGCATCTGATCACACCAATCTTGGTGAGATCAGATGAATTAAGGGCCCTGAAATGTCAAAAAACTCCCCCCCAAATGACCCCTTTTTAGAAAGTAGACACTCCAAGGAATTCTATGGACTCAACATGCCTCTCAGATGATAGTTTAGGGTGTCTTCTTTCCAAAAAGGGGTCATTTGGGGGTGTTTGTTCTTCCCTGGCATTTTAGCACCTCAAAATATGTGATAGGCAGTCAGAAAGTAAAAGCTGTGTTAATGCCAGTATCTATAACAGTTTGTAGACGCTATAACTTTCACACAAACCAATTAATATACAGTTGGGATTTTTTTAACCAAAGACGTAAAAAAATGCATTTTTCCCTAAATTTATGATGACGTTTGAGTTTATTGGATATTTTTATGACAGAAATAAGAAACGATCGTTAGGTTTTTTTTTCAAAATTTTCGGTCTTTTTTGGTTTATAGTGTAAAAAGCAAAAACCCGGAGGTGATCGAATACCACCAAAAAAAAGCTGTATTTGTTTTAAAAAATACATAAATCTTATTTATGTACAGAATTGCACAATCATGCAATTGTCACTTAAACTAGCGCCGTATAGGAAAAAATGGTGTAAATTCCAGTATCTATACCATAGTTTGTAGACGCTTTAACTTTCACACAAACCAATTAATATACACTTATTGGGATTTTTTTTTTACCAAAGACATGTAGCAACATACATCTTGCCCTAAATTTATGACGTAATGTGAGTTTATTGAATATTTTTTATAACAGAAATAAGAAAATATTGTTTTTTCAAAATTTGTGGTCTTTTTTTGTTTACAGCGCAAAAAATAAAAAACCCAGTGGTGATCAAATACCACCAAAATAAAGCTCTATTTGTGTAAAAAAAAGGACATAAATTTCATTTGGTACAGCATTGCATGAAAGTGCAATTATCAGTTGATATAGCGCAGCACCAAATAGCAAAAAATGGCCTGGTCAGGAAGGGGGGTAACTCTTCTAGAGTGCAAGTGGTTGAGAAAAAACTCTACCAAAAATCGAAAAACATAATTTACCAGACCTTTTACCTTTCTATATCCACTTCAAGACCAAGCATTTTCTGACACTTTTTGTTTACATGTAAAAATCAGTACTTTTTGCTAGAAAATTACTTAGAACCCCCAAACATTATATACTTTTAAAGCAGAGGCCCTGGAGAATAAAGTGGTGCAATTTTTTATGCGACACGGTATTTGCGCAGTAGTTTTTCAAATGCAATTTTATTACACATTTTGAAGTTGAATGTACAAAATTACAATATAATAGCCAATTGTTTGGTAAAATATAAAAGATGATGTTACATCGAGTAAATAGATACCAAACATGTGACACTTTAAAACTGCACATACCTGCAAGCGATGCTTTAAAAAGCCTTTACAGGTTACTACTTTAGATTTACACAGGATGTCTGGTTCTAGAATTACTGCCCTCAATCTGATGTTTGCAGTGATACCTCATGTGTGGTTTGCTGTTTACGTATGCGTGTGGGACTGACACATGAGTTCGCCTTTATGAGCAAGCATGAGGGGCGGGGTGATTTAACTTTTTTTCTATATTCAAATAATCTTTAATGAAGATTTTATAACATTTATTATAACAGAGAAAAGACAAATGAACCCAGTGGTTCTTGTTGTACAGATATTCGAGTATATAGCAACATATTCAATATTTAGCCAGTATAGCAATGAATACAGTTGTATATATAGAGATTTGGGTTTTGAATTAGTTTCAGTCAGTTACAAAACAACTAAGAACCTTGGGGGGATAGAGGGAGGGGGAAGGGTAAGAAAAGAAAGACAAAGGGACATCAACAGAAACAGCTGTCAATGCAGTAGATTTAAGGAACCTGTGGTAATTGAGACCAAAGGTAGGCACATTTTGGATATGATAGCCTAGCGATAGCGAATCTGCATTCCATATTGCACTGGTAATTTATATAATTAATTACCATAGTGATTGATGGAGATGTGAGCGATTTCCATAGTCTGGTGATATTATTTTTAGCTGCTAATAGAATGTGGATTACTAGGCAACGGATCTGGGGAGGGATGGTGTCTAAGGGTATGTGAAATAAAGCTAGAGCAGGGTCTGGGCGGCCATTGGAGCTTGTTAGATTAATTTGAAAACATTATTCCAGAAAGATTGGATCGATTTGCAGAACCATAGTAAATGTGGCAGGGAGCCTAAATCTCCACATTGACGCCAGCATTGTGGGGATTGGGCGGGGTATATTTTTGATAGACGGATTGGAGTTAAATACCAATGGTGGAGGATCTTGAGGTAAGATTCCCAGTGTGAGGTGCAATGGGAGGATTTGTATGTCAGGGTAAAAGTTTTACTCCATGTTTGGTCAGGGAAGGATCTGGAGAGAGCTACTTCCCAATTATGGATAGAAGATGTTCTCATCGGAAGTTTTATTTTGGTGAGCAAAGAGTAGAACAGGGAGATCCCCTTTCCTGGGTATTTGGTCTGGAATAGGTATTGAAGTATAGGGGTTGGGATATTAGAGGTAGGAGGGATTTTTCAGAGTGAATACAGTGGATGATCTTCGTATAGTTAAAGTGTTCTGTAATGGGAAGGGAGGATTTGTGTTGGATATCTTGGATAGATAATATTCCTTCTGGGGAGTGTAGGTCTAGAATCTTAGTAATGTTACAATTTGTTCATGTGTTAAGGTTAAGGTAGGGTATGTGTGCATGTAGGGCGTTAATGGGTATTGGTATTGAACTGACTTCTGTGAATTGGTATGAGAGGAAGGTAGACCATGCTGTTAGGGAAGCTAAGATGCATGGGTGTTTGGTGAAGGTACGAGTGTGTTCTATCGAGGATCTAGTAAGGATACTTTGTAGGTAGAGGGGAAAGAGCATAGTTGTTTCCATAAGGGACCAAACTGATTCTTTAGATCGGTGCCACCAGTAGTATATTTGATCGAGTAATGTAGCTAGGTAGTATGAGTATATATGTGGGAGTCCGGCTCCTCCCCTTTGAAATGGGCACATTAGAAAGTTGGTGACACATCTAGGACGCTTCGATTCCATAAAAATTTGGAAAATTGTTTTTGAATGTTGTCAAATAAGGTTTTGGGAGCTGGGATAGGGAGTGTATGGAAAATATATAAAAGTTTGGGTAAAATAATCATTTTTAGAGTCGCAATTTGGCCTAGTTTAGAGAGGCCAAATGTTCGGAGTGAGTGAATTTCTTTTGTAAGGTATTGTAGAAGTGGTTTGTAATTGGCATCAAATATCTGTGCAGTGGAGGCAGTCAAATGAATTCCTAGATAGGGAATGGAGTGGTTGAACCATACAAATGGGAATTGTTTTGAAAGGCATAATTGGGTTTTCAAAGGTGTGTGAAGGTTTAGTATTAGAGATTTGTTTTCGTTAAGCTTGTAGTATGAGACTTCGGAGTATTGGTTAAGTATAAAACTAATGTACGGTTGGGATTGGGAAGGTTGGGAGATCATTAAAATTATATTGACAGCAAATAGGCTGATTTTGTGCTCTGAGCCTTGGCATGATATGCCTGTGAAAAGGGACTCTTCTCTTAATTTGCTTGCTAGTGGTTCGATAAGCAAGGCGAAAACTATAGGGGACAAAGGGCAACTTTGTCTGGTTCCGTTGGAGATGTTGAAAGGTTGGGATAGTATACCTTCGTTGAAGACCCTGGCTGATGGATGAGAGTAGAGAGACATTATGGCATTTAGTAGCGAACCAATAATACCACCTTTTTGTAAAACTTCCCTCATAAATCCCCAATGTATACGGTCAAATGGCTTCTCTGCATCCAAAGAGAAAAGCAGAGAAGGCGTTTTTAGATTTTCTACACAAAGGATTAGAGAGATTATTCTTCTAGTAGTGTCCGGGGCTTGTCATCCTGGTATAAATTCAACTTGGTCAAGATGGATCAGATTTGGGAGGAGAGGTAGTAGTCTGTGGGCAATTAGTTTTGCAAACAGTTTTATGTCTGTGTTAATAAGAGAAATGGGTCTGTAATTTTGAATGAGTTGGGGATCTTTGCCAGGTTTAGGGATGGTTGTGATTAGAGATGAGCGAATCGAACCTGGCGAAGTGTAATTCGTTTCGAATATCAGGAAAAATTCGATTCGCATCGAATCCGAATTTTAGCAAACTTCGGGTGCACGAATCAAATTTTTCCCGATCAGCCGGCAAAAGTGTCACTGCAGAGAGCTCCGCTATTTCTGACAGTTCTGACAGTTCATTTACAGCGGTTGAAACATTGTATCTATTTGTTTCAATTTAGGATACAGATGTTTTTATTCGGAAATAAATAGATACAATGTTTCAACCGCTGTAAATGTGAAGGAACTGTCAGAGAACTGTCAGAAATAGCGGAGCTCTCTGCAGATACACTTTTTGCTGTACTTTAATTCTTCTTCTTTTCATTCTTCTTCTTCTTTTCATTCTTCTTCTTCTTTTCATTCTTCTTTTCATTCTTCTTCTTCTTCTTTTCATTCTTCTTTTCATTCTTCTTCTTCTTCTTTTCATTCTTCTTCTTCTTTTCATTCTTCTTCTTCTTCTTTTCATTCTTCTTCTTCTTCTTTTCATTCTTCTTCTTCTTTTCATTCTTCTTTTCATTCTTCTTCTTCTTCTTTTCATTCTTCTTCTTCTTCTTTTCATTCTTCTTCTTCTTTTCATTCTTTTTCTTCTTCTTTTCATTCTTCTTTTCATTCTTCTTCTTGTTCTTCTTTTCATTCTTCTTCTTCTTTTCATTCTTCTTCTTCTTCTTCTTTTCATTCTTCTTCTTCTTCTTCTTTTCATTCTTCTTTTCATTCTTCTTCTTCTTCTTTTCATTCTTCTTCTTCTTCTTTTCATTCTTCTTTTCATTCTTCTTCTTCTTTTCATTCTTCTTCTTCTTTTCATTCTTCTTTTCATTCTTCTTCTTCTTCTTTTCATTCTTCTTCTTCTTCTTTTCATTCTTTTCATTCTTCTTCTCATTCTTCTTTTCATTCTTCTTCTTCTTTTCATTCTTCTTCTTCTTTTCATTCTTCTTTTCATTCTTCTTCTTTTCATTCTTCTTCTTCTTCTTTTCATTCTTCTTTTCATTCTTCTTCTTCTTTTCATTCTTCTTCTTCTTCTTTTCATTCTTCTCATTCTTCTTTTCATTCTTCTTCTTATTCTTCTTTTCATTCTTCTTCTTCTTCTTCTTTTCATTCTTCTTCTCATTCTTCTTTTCATTCTTCTTCTTCTTCTTTTCATTCTTCTTCTTCTTCTTTTCATTCTTCTTCATCTTCTTTTCATTCTTCTTCTTCTTCTTTTCATTCTTCTTCTTCTCCTTCGTCGTGCCCCGTGACTGCCCAAATGAGTGAAGTGTGCGGTGATTCTAAGATCGACGGCACTCATCTGCATGTCATACTGACTGACAGTATTATTTCTCTTCCCCAGCAGACTCCAAGGGCATTTAAATTAAAGGTACAGTGTTCTGCACTAATATAAAGGCTCTCTGAAGCCTAGAAACCCTTTTAATAAGTTAAATTCGCGGCGAATAAATTCGCATCGAATCAAATTTCTCCCGCAAATTCGGCGAATCAGCCGAATCGAATTTTTGAATAATTCGCTCATCTCTAGTTGTGATAATAGATTGTAGCATTTTGTTAGGTAAGGAGCACGAGGTTGCGGCATAATTGAATAGGTTCGTTAGGTATGGAGAGAGGATATTGGCAAAACATTTGTAGTATTCATTGAAGTATCTGTCTCCTCCTGGAGATTTGTGGAGTGGTAGAGTTTTAATTGTTTCAATTTATTTGGGGGAGAATGGTGCTGAGATTCCTTGGAATTGACCTGGAGATAAAGATGGTAATTAGAGATGAGCGAATTATTCAAAAATTTGGTTCGGCTGATTCGCCGAATTCGCCGAATAAATTCGCTTCGAGCCGAATATATTCGCTGCGAATTTAACTTATAAAAAGGGTGTTTCTAGGCTTCAGAGAGCCTTTATATTAGTGCAGAACACTGTACCTTTAATTTAAATGCCCTTGGAGTCTGCTGGGGAAGAGAAATAATACTGTCAGTCAGTATGACATGCAGATGAGTGCCGTCGATCTTAGAATCACCGCACACTTCACTCATTTGGGCAGTCACGGGGCCAAAACCAGAGTGTGGAGCCACAGTGTGGCGGTGGAGGCAGCAGCAATGGGAGGCCATACAGCACCCTATGACAAAATGGAACCTACCAGCAGTGTGAGGAGACCTGAAAGTGGCACATGGCAGAGTGTGGCGATGGAGACAGCAGCAATGGGAGGCCGTACAGGGACCCATGACACACTCTGGACCTGGCAGCAGCATGAGGAGGCGGTACAGGGGCCCATGACAGATTACGGGCCTGGCAGCAGCATGAGGAGTCGGTACGGGGGCCCATGGCAGATTACGGGCCTGGCAGCAGCATGAGGAGGCGGTACAGGGGCCCATGGCAGAGTGGCGGAGCGTAAGCAAGCTAAAATTGAAGGCCATACAGAGGCCTATGTTAAAAATTCCCCCCAGCAGCAGCGTGGGGAGACGACTATCAAGAGTCCAATGGCAGAGTGGCGGAGCAGAAGCAGCTTCAATTGAAGGCCATACACAGGCCTAGGTTAAAAAGTCCCCCCAGCAGCAGTGTGGGGAGACGACTATCAAGAGTCCAATGGCTGAGTGGTGATCCGGGAAGTCAGCGTTGTGATTGCAGATGCAATGCAGAGATTCTATGAGGTGATGCCGTGGGTGCGAAGAAGATCATATACCGTCGTACTTCCATCCATAAGACGGAACAACCTGCGAACCGGGAGCTTTATTGCCCTGACCCGCTGAGCAGCTTCTGGGATACCCAAGAGGCCCATGGCAGAGTGGCGGAGCGTAAGCAGCTTCAATTAAAGGCCATACAGAGGCCTATGTTAAAAAGTCCCCCCAGCAGCAGCGTGGGGAGACGACTATCAAGAGTCCAATGGCAGAGTGGCGGAGCGGAAGCAGCTTCAATTGAAGGCCATACACAGGCTTAGGTTAAAAAGTCCCCCCAGCAGCAGTGTGGGGAGACGACTATCAAGAGTCCAATGGCTGAGTGGCGATCCGGGAAGTCAGCGTTGTGATTGCAGATGCAATGCAGAAATTTTATGAGGTAATGCCGTGGGTGCGAAGAAGATCATATACCGTCGTACTTCCATCCATAAGACGGAACAACCTGCGAACCGGGAGCTTTATTGCCCTGACCCGCTGAGCAGCTTCTGGGATACCCAAGAGTTTGGCTTCTGTGGGGAATATGGTTGAAAACTGAAACTTAAAGGCATGTTGACAGAAGGGCACCAGTGTCAGTGCTCCGGAGGGAATATAGCTTCAAAGCTGAAACTTAAAGGTATATCGACGGTCAGAGACCACAGGAAGTGGAGCTTGCGTCTTAAATCGACTGAATGTGGCAGACGTGAAACGTCTACGGGCCGTATATGAAACGGGTTGTTCCTCTTTCTGGAATAAGTGTTGGAAATGGCCACTCTTTTTGGTGTGGCGTTTTGTCTATTTAATTCCGATAACGGACTCTACTCCTCCGTGCAATCTAGTTACGAGACCCTGGGCAGGTCTGGGTCCAATTTGTGGTAGAGACTGGTTTTGTTCAGCCATGCTTGAGCGAGTAATAAAAGGTCTGTGCTGCCCTTTGGTGTCTGGCTTAATGCGCACAACACTGAACGTCCCAGCATTTGTCAACGATTTGCCGTTAAGTGATGCAAACCCGCTGAACCACGTTCATGAGGAGCCGGTACAGGGGGCCATGAATCAGTATGGACAGTGGGGCTGAGCCCACAGCATGCGATACTTCGCTTGGTGAGGGAACACCAAAGGACAGGGGCAGGTCGAGGACACGTGATTTCAGTGGGCTTGCTCCCGGGCCATGCCAACTAACGGTTGTGTCTGACATACCCACCGACCGTTGGCTGTAGGTGTCAGAGGTGACCTGGGAAGAGGAAGACGACCGAGTCAACCAATCGATGACGGCAGGGTTGTCGGTGGAGACACGACCGCTGGATGACACCGGGAGCACTGGCCTCTGGCTGCGACTAGTGCTGCCTCGACCCCTTCCTCTGCTGCCACGTCTGCTCGCTCCTGAAACATTGCCTCCTCTGCCACTCCTCTGCGTGTTGTCTGACATACTCTTTAATTCAATAAGCACCCCAAAAATAAAACCGGATTTAACTCTTTGAACGTACAATAGTGGTTGTGAAGCAGAAAGTCAGTTTATTTAGCACAATCGGTCAATTGCAGCTTGCCGTTGGCTGTAAACTGTACGTTTATGTCACTGGAATGCACTAATCACCCAAAAAATATTACCGCCAGCCGGCGTGTAAATGGATTTAACTCTTTGAACGTACAATAGTGGTTGTGAAGCAGAAAGTCAGTTTATTTAGCACAATCGGTCAATTGCAGCTTGCCGTTGGCTGGAAACTGTACGTTTATGTCACTGGAATGCACTAATCACCCAAAAAATATTACCGCCAGCCGGCGTGTAAATGGATTTAACTCTTTGAACGTACAATAGTGGTTGTGAAGCAGAAAGTCAGTTTATTTAGCACAATCGGTCAATTGCAGCTTGCCGTTGGCTGGAAACTGTACGTTTATGTCACTGGAATGCACTAATCACCCAAAATATATTACCGCCACCCGGCGTGTAAATGGATCTAACTCTTTGAACGTACAATAGTGGTTGTGAAGCAGAAAGTCAGTTTATTGTACACAATCGGTCAATTGCAGCTTGCCGTTGGCTGGAAACTGTACGTTTCTGTCACTGGAATGCACTAATCACCCAAAAAATATTACCGCCAGCCGGCGTGTAAATGGATTTAACTCTTTGAACGTACAATAGTGGTTGTGAAGCAGAAAGTCAGTTTATTGTACACAATCGGTCAATTGCAGCTTGCCGTTGGCTGGAAACTGTACGTTTGTGTCACTGGAATGCACTAATCACCCAAAAAATATTACCGCCAGCCGGCGTGTAAATGGATTTAACTCTTTGAACGTACAATAGTGGTTGTGAAGCAGAAAGTCAGTTTATTTTGCACAATCGGCAAACTGCAGCACCAACTGTGCACGACAGCCACCAAAAAAAAAAAAGGGTGTATGTCACTTTAAATTTTTGATTCTTTGATAGCTGTGGCCCTAAGTAACGATTCTGTGTCCCTGAGTAACGATTCTGTGTCCCTGAGTAACGATTCTGTGTCCCTGAGTAACGATTCTGTGGCCCTAAAGTCTCTGTGGCCCTAACTCTGTCCCTTAATACACACAGGTCTGTCTCTCTTGAATGACCGGAGGCTAATGGAGAATTCTAAGATGGCCGCGATTTATAGCTCCACCATTACACAGTGCTGGCTGGCTGCTGATTGGCTAATGCGATCACATGTCATGAATGCATTATGGGTCAGCGCGCCTTGTCTGCGCGCCTTCCCAGAGATCCCCGCCCCATCTTCTCTGTCCATTTTCTCCGTCGCCACACATGTCGCCGCCATTTTTGGGAAAATTCGATTCGTGCATCCGAAGTTTGCTAATCTTCGGATTCGTCGCGAATAGAATTTTTCCAAATCTTCGGAACGAATTCCACTTCGTCATGTTCGATTCGCTCATCTCTAATGGTAATGATATTGACTTTAAGAAATGTTGTATTGAGTTGGAAGTTGGTTGGGATGTTGCTGTGTTATCTTTGAGGTTGTAGAGAGATTGATAGTAGTTGGCAAAGATGTTAGCAATGTCCCGAGGGTTAGTTAGTGGAGCGTTGGAGATGGGGTGTAGTATCAAGTTTATCTTGGTTTTGAGCCGTTGGTGTTTTACCATTTTGGCTAGCAGTGAACCAGCTTTATTTCCTAGGGAGCAGTATTTCGCTTTGGTTTTTCGTAGGTTGAGGTCAATATTTAAAGAATAGTAATGAGCAAAGTTTGTTTCTGAGCTCCAGAAAGGATGAGTTGGTATCGGAGGGGTTGAGCTTGTTCAGTTCTTCAACCTTTTTGATGTTTGCTAAAACCTCTTCAATCTCATGACTTCTCTGGGTACGGATTTGTGAGTTCATTTTTAGGAGCATCCCTCTCATGTAGGCTTTGTAGGTGGCCCAGAGAGTAATAATAGAGATATCCGGTGTGTCGTTTATGTAAAAAAAAAAAAAAGAGTATGAGCGTCGGTAATAGTTTTGTGATTGGTAGGGTCAGCCAGCAGGGAGGAGTTGGGTCTCCATGGACGTGGTGGGTAATGTTTGTTCACGTGTCCCACAGTGGTACTTATGGGAGCATGATCGGACCATGTAATTGTGCCTATTTCGGAAGAGGTGATATTTTGCAGAGTACATTTGTCGGAGAGAAAAAAATCTATCCTTGAGTATGAGCGTTGGGAGGGAGAGTAGTAAGAGTAGTCTCTCTCGGTCTCCGTGTTGACATCTCCATATGTCATATAGGTCATTGGTGTGTAGAAACTGGTTTATGGAGTGGGCCAAGGGGCGTTTTACTGAGGAAGAGTCTAGACGTGTATTTCCAATTATGTTAAAGTCTCCTCCTATGATTTGGCTTCCTTTCCTGAATTGAAAAATCTTGGCAAGTAGGTGTTTACAACATTTTATTTGGTCAGTGTTTGGTTCGTATGCGTTAACTAACGTATATTGGGTGTTGTTCATTAGGCATGTCAGAATGTGAAATCGGCCTTGGGGTCAGCATATTCTGAGGTGAATCAGAAGTTCACAGTGTTTTTTATTGCTCTCAGAACGCCATATTTTTTTTTGGAATTGGTCGCCATATAAAGGGTTGGGAATTGCTTGATGTTGAAGTTAAGAATTTTTGAGTTGGCAAAGTGCGTTTCCTGGATGAGGATTATGTCCGCTTGAAGCAAGCATGCTTCTTGATTAGATTTGATCTCTTGAAGGGGGAGTTGAGGCCCCTTACATTGAGGGATATTATTTTAAGAGCCATAGGTGATAAGAGCTTAGGAATCCCTAAAAGTGAGGTATTAGATCTACTGGTACTCTGTTTCTGTGTGTGGGAGTAATCACTGTTGAGGCCTATGAAGAGTTCGAGCGAGGTAATGGCGTATTTGTGAAAGTTTTGTGACCGTAGGTTGAGCGGCTTGCTAGTAGGTTGTACAGATTCTGTTGTAATGAGGAAGAAAAAGGGGATAGGGGGGCAGGAGAGTGGTTGGTGCCATGGTATTTATATATTAAAGACGGTATGAAAAATTCTTGTGAAAAAAACAAGATAAATGGGTAGCTAAATTAGCTACTGTTAATTGGGGTGAGCAATTAACCATGACAGTAGCATATAGTCATTGTGGAAAAAAGGTGACATTCTGTCAAATGTGAGAACAGGGCCGAGCCATTCCAGCCATTAGTGTAGGAAAGAAAGAAGAGCTATGGTGAGGTAAAGTAATGGATCTGGATCCCTTGTTAGTTCCAATCCCCTTCCATGTGTTGAGGGTGTTGTGGAGTGCATTAAGGTTCTGCCACTGGTAATATATTTCATTGTTTCAGAAGGTCAATGCCTGCTTCCAAGGTTCTTATAGTAAAGAACTTGCCCTGTCGTTTGATGGTAAGTTTGGTGGGGAAGCACCACTGATAGCCTATGCCATGATTGTGGAGCACTTTAGTGATTAAGATTAATTTCTTCCTGTTGTTAAGCATTTCTTTAGATTGGTCAGCGTATAGTTTGATTCCGGCAAGGGGTTGAGGAAGGGATGTCTGAGCTCTAGTAGCTGCCATTATTTTTTCTTTGACATGGTAGAAATGTATTCTAGCCAAAGCGTCTCTGGGGACTGCGGCAGGGAGAAATGTGGGTTTTGGAATTCTATGCACTCTGTCTATAGCTAGTTCTTCATCCATAAGTGATGGTATGAGATGTTTCATCATTTGTTGGAGATAGGGAGTCAAGGCTTCAGGTACGACTGATTCTAGGATGCCTCTGAATTTTATGTTGTTCCTACTCGAGCAGTTTTCCAGGTCCGCTATTTTGAGTTTTAATTGTTGCAGTTCTGAGTCATGTTCAGCATGTGCGTCTACCATAGTGTTGTGAGCAGTATGTAAGTCACCCATTTTTTTTCAATATGATTCAGTCGTTTTGCGTGTTCTTGTACAGTGTTAGCTATAGGAGCTATGACTGCAGAAATGTTGCAGTGTAGAGTTTGTCTTAATGATAACAACATATTTTCATAGCGCAGATACTGGCTGGTCAGAGGCAGGAAATGCTTTAATGGCTGACTGTAGCTGTGAGTGGTATTCCTGAGGGATGGCAGACATGTGGGACTCTGTATGAGTAGGCCCTTCTATTCTAGGCCTAGATTTTGCTGGGCTCATGGTGGTAGGGGACGGGGGGAGAACACTCACCCGAGTCCCAGTCATACAGCAGCCTCTGTAGCCTTGGATCAGGGTGGTACTGCCGTGTGTCCCTGGTGTCAGTGGCGGAGCCGATCTGAGGGCCGTCGGTGCCATCTTGGCTGTAGAGATTGTGGGCCTGAGAAGAATTCTGTCAGCTTCCATGGCTGAAATGGAGATTTGCGGTGCCTGGGCATGATGCCAAGTGATTCCGAGGGGGGAGAGCATCCCCTTGGTGTTTGTGTGCTCTCCCTGTCACGGCTTTAGCCGGTGTACGAGCCAAGATGGATGTGGAGCTCTGTTAGTGAGCGTCCATCACTGGAGCAAGCCGCGCATGCCCCCCTTTTTTTTTACATTTTTACACTGCTTCTTTAACTTGAAATTACATTTTTTGTTATCACAGGTAATATAAATATTGGCTTCAATCATAACAGGTATGCGTTTGTCTTTGCACACGAGCATGACGGAATGGGGGCGATTTTTACACTGCCTTTTATTTTTGAATCACTTTTATTGTTACCACAGGGAATATAAATATTGCCTGTGATAGTAATTCAAAGTGACAGGTACTCTCTACTGAAAAAATATGGGGTCTATTAAACCCCAGATCCCTTCTCTGCCCTTCACAACATCTGATCACATCAAGATCGGTATTAAACCCCCCTCCCCGCTGCTTGTAAAAGCAATCCAGTGGCTAATTAGCTATTAGGATTGCTTTTACAAGAAAGCCTAATGCCGGCTGAAATAAATTGAGTGACGTACTGATATGTTGCAGGTCTACAAGTGGATATAGGAAGGGTAAACACACTCAATAATATTTTTTAAAATCAAGAAGGTCTCCCTGTCATTCCTCCAGAATGTTGCTCCACCTTGAATTAAATTACACTCCCCAGGTATCTAAATCAGGCTTGCATCAGATATGACTAAGAACCACAATAGTGTAATACCATTTCTTGTTTAAAAACTGTCAGGGTCCTCTCCACGGCAGGAGTTCTGGAAGATCTGGCATTTCTGCCAATAATCTACATGGCTGCAGAAGTACACATCAGCCTCAGTCTGGTGCCAGACGGCCTTTATAAGGAGCTCATCACTTCCTCTGGTTGCTGGATGATCTCTAGCTCCCTGTGCCCTGTTCCTGTTTCCTGTGTTTCTGACTTGTGATTTCCGGTTACCGACTCGGCTTGCTCCTGGACCTGTCTACTCTGATTTACGCCTGATCTGACCTCGGCTTGGCTTACAGATACTCTCTATCGCTCCTCTGTGAATGACCTCGGCTTTCCCATTTGACTATGTCCTCTGATTCCCACCTGGTACCTGACCTTGGCTGGAACCAACTACACAGTAAACATCCAAATCCCGGAAGGGCTTGCATATGATGCAGAGGCGCCTCTTGTCTGCAGACCTATCTCCGTGCACCAGCTGTGCTTCTGAGTGGGCCACCAACCAGCACTCCTACAGGTGACCTGTGCAACTTTGGGCCTGACTCCCGCTGTCCCACTCTCAGGGGAGTCCGGAACTTAGCCGCAAGGGAAGCCCTCTCTCCATTGGCCTCCATCACCAGGTACGTGATAATATCATCCAGCCAGTATGTCCAAGGCCGAGAGAGGCGCTTCCGCACTAGAGGCCCTGTGCCAACAGATGACGGCACTTACCCAAGCAGTGAAGGATTTACAGCAAGGATACTTCCAGCTAGAAGGGCGTCTTCACTCCCTCTCTACTTCCACGGACCAGGATCCCTCTGCCAGTTCCAACCCAGTAGCCGCGCCTGCCAGTCAGTCTCCTGCTACCACTCCTGCTATTGTGTTACCACCTCCGGAACCCAGAGTTCCTACTCTGGAATGTTTTCTCAGGGATCGACGTAAGTTTAGAGCTTTCAAGAATGCCTGTGAATTATATTTTGCTCTGCAACCCAGGACCTTTTCTTTGGAAGCGGTCAAGGTTGGGTTCATCATCATCTCCCTCTTGTCTGAAGAACCTCAGTCTTGGGCACATAGTCTCCTGGAACAAAAGAGCCCAGCACTCAAATCAGTGAGTGAATTCTTTGAAGCCATGGCTGCCCTCTACGACGATCCCCAGAAGACCTCCACTGCTGAGTCCGCCCTCCATGCTCCTGTGGAGGACTACATAGTGGAGTTCTGTAAATGGTCTGCAGACCATTAATTATGTGTTAATTATGGAAACATTTATATAATACTGCGTAGTATGATTACTGAGAGATATTTATAGTTTATTTTTTACTCACTATTGGTGATGGAAGGTTATATACTATATAAAAGCACAGCACTACACATAATGTGCTGTTTATATTTTGTATCAAGTGGGCTTGAGTCTTTTTGATTTGTAGCACCCAGGGTTTTTGATTGTAAGAAATTGCTTTCACTATATGGTATAGCCCACGTGTGCACATTAGATCCCCACTTCCATGGAGCAGAGAGATGGGACCTGGGGATGGGGAAGGTAAATAAACTTTAAAAAAAGTGTTTCTTCAAAAGTTTCCTTACACCGTAAACATGATCTTAAAATATCCATACTTCCGGTTTCATTTGTCACAAAGGAGATAAGGGAATGGATGTTCCTCCATCTCCTCTGTAGGCAGCCAACCTGACCACTCCCGGGCTCCTTGGTGTAACAGAAGTGCCCAGGAATAGCGCAGGCAGCTGCAAGAGGGGGATGGCTCCTTCTGAGCCGTGTAAAAGTAATCCCCTCTTCAACCCTGCTTTTTCGGCCACCCTACGGGAATGGATGTCTCTGAGTCTGATGGTGTCAGGGAGCGTGGAGCCAGACACACAAGGAGGTGCAATTAGAGGTAGGTTTATTAATATAAAAATAAGACAAGAGTCTATGCAAGTCCAACAGTGTAAATCGTAGCCAAAGCCGGGGTCAAGAGCCAGGAAGAATTGTCGCCAGAGCCGGGTTCAGGAGCCAGGAAGAATCGTTGCCAGAGCCGGGATCAGGAGCCAGGAAGAATGGTCGCCAGAGCCGGGGTCATAAGCCAGGAGGAGTCTTAGCCAAAGCCGAGTCGGTTTCCAGGAAAGCAATGAGTAGCTAAACAGGAGCTTGTTGCTGTGCAACAGACAGGACACGAATGCAATGGACAGCCACAAACAGCAGACTTATATGTAATAAGCCGCCACCTTTGGATCTGCCCCCACGAGGAACGCAGGGCAGCAAGATGGTTATCCACAGCCGGAATGTCCTGTGGCAAGAACAACTCAGGCAATACAGCGGGTTGGAACCCATAGTTGGCCATGAAGGGAGACATCCCGGAGGAGGAGTTGACAGCCGAGTTACTCGCAAACTCTGCCCATGGCAGGAGATCGACCCAATTGTCTTGATGGTCTGAGATATAGCAGCGAAGGAATTGTTCCAGGGTCTGGTTGGAACGCTCCGCAGCCCCATTGGACTGCGGGTGGTAGGCTGAAGAGAAGGAGAGCTTGATACCCAACTGGGAGCAGAAGGCGCGCCAGAACCTGGACACAAACTGGCTCCCATGGTCCGAGACAATCACCTTAGGTAACCCATGAAAGCGAAAGATCTCCCTGGCGAAAACCGAGCCAGTTCTTGCGCAGTCGGCAATTTCTTGAACGGAACACAATGGCACATCTTGGAGAAACGATCAATGACCATAAGAATGACCGTATGGCCTCGAGACGCAGGGAGGTCTACAAAAAAATCCATGCCCAGGTGTGACCAGGGACGCTCCCCATTGGGAATGGGTTGCAGAAGGCCCAATGGAAGATGCCGAGGAGACTTATTCTGGGCACAGACAAAACATGCCGCTACATATGAGGCGATGCCGGAACGGAGAGATGGCCACCAGAATAAACAAGAAACGACCCAGGACAACTGGTTCCTCCCTGGGTGATTGGCGGTCTTGGAATTATGGTAGGTATGCAGCAAGCGGATGCGCAATCCCTCAGGTACGAAACATCTACTAGCCGGTCTCTCAGAGGGAGCATCAGTTTGAGCCACCAAAATCTGCTCCCCAAGGGGAGAAGTCAGGCTGGTACGAATGGCAGCCAGGATCTGATCCGGAGGTATGACCGAGGTCGGCTCAAAGTCCTCCTTGGACAGCTCAGAGTATTGCCGCGACAAGGCATCAGCCCTGACATTCTTGGAGCCAGGCAAATAGGAGACCACATAGTTAAAACACGACAAGAACAAAGCCCATCTGGCCTGATGGGGCGTCAACCTCTTAGCTTCTTAGAGATATGTCAGGTTCTTGTGGTCAGTGAGAATGAGAACCGGAACCACAGAACCCTCGAGCAGGTGCCTCCATTCCTTGAGAGCCTGAATAATGGCCAACAACTCCCTGTCTCCAATCTGGTGGTTGCATTCTGCGGAGGAAAGCTTCCTGGAGTAGAACCCACAGGGAAGGGGGGCCTGAACATGGCGGCACGGGAGAGTGTGGAGTAAGCACTCCCCGTTAGCCTCCCCCGCTAATCCTCCCTATGGGTTCCCAACAATCTAGCTAGCTGTGCTGGAGGGCGGACAGAGACTCACCTGCCTGGAAGGGGTTCCCGGAGACAGTGCGGCGGCTTGCCCGTGCGAGGTGGCGAGGCTCCGGTTCTCCAGGGGTCCTCTCGCGCTAACCATGGAGGAAGGACAGGGTTGCCCGGCGACGAGAGAAGCGGCGTGACCACGTGGGCGGCCGCGGAGGAGCACTGGGAGAAGGAGAGGCCGGCATCCTAGGGAGCCGGTGAAACGCCGGCTTCTCAGCTACAACCTGTCCCCAGGGAACCTGAAGAAACTCAAGGACAAGCAAAAGGGACCTAACAGGAATCCCCTAAGGAGAGGATACAGACAAAGAAGACCAGATAAGAAAGACTGCAAACTGAGGCCGCTCCATGGTGGAGGGTGAGTGAGAACTGCGGGTCTCCTTAGGTACTGGAGATTTTCCAGTCTTTTTTTTCTCCTTGTTGTTGACTGTATCAGAATACACTGAATTCGACACTTAATTCAGACAAGGAAATAGGGGATTCCTAGAGATGGTCTGAAGGGTCTGAAGGTGTGGAAAAGGAGGAAAAAAAAATCCCAAAAGTAACATGAAAGGCAAAAATATTAAAGGGAGTGGGCCCAAGAATTCCCAAACTGGCACGATTAAGAAGTATACGTCGCAGGGTAATTTGACCACCGAAAGATCTCAGGGAGTAAGTGAAAAGAATGAACTGGAAATAAGTTTGGATAACAGCCCAAAATTATCCCTGGGAACGGTTAATAATAGACAGCACTCAATGGAAGGAATGGAGGCGAGAGAAACTGAAAAAGATCTACAAATTCTAAAAAAAAAGGAAATGGCGGAGATGTTTAAAAATTTGGAAAAATCAATAAAGCAAGAGATGAAGACAATTCGGAAAGAAATGGGGCAGTTGTTGACTAGAGTGGAAGAAACGGAGGAAAAGGTTAAAAATCATGCCCAAATAATTCCAAAATTAGAGAAATGGATAATAGACACCAGGAAAGAACAAAAAAGATTGATTTATATGATGGAGGATCAAGAAAATAGGGAAAGGAAAACTAATCTTAGAATAAGAGGAGTCCCAGAGCCGTTACAAGGGGAAGATTTAAAGGAGATAACTGAAAAAATTTTGAACTCTATAATGGATGGATCTGGAGAGGAGACATTTAAACTGGATGGAGTGTTTA
Organism: Staurois parvus; assembly: GCF_062004578.1. NCBI lineage: Eukaryota > Metazoa > Chordata > Amphibia > Anura > Ranidae > Staurois > Staurois parvus. The sequence goes on from NW_028317967.1 coordinate 2,352,776, forward strand.
GGATTGGGAAGTCTCAACAAGAAAAAGGCTTTGAAAAATCAAGAGACATAATTGTTAAATTCCATAATTATAGAGACAAAGATGCGATATGGAAAAAGATTAAAGGAAGAACAAATATCTCATATGGAGGGAAAAATATCCAAATATTTGCAGACCTAGCAGCTGGGACTTTGAGAAGAAAAAGGTCATTAAAACCTTTACTGGAAGAGCTGAAAAAAAATAATGTGCAATACAGATGGGGACATGCAGCATGTCTAATCGGATGGAGGGATGGAGTTACAGCATTTTTAAGATTTCCTGAAGACATGAAAGATTTCTGCGATAAATTTGGACTGCAGAGACTGGAGTTACCGGGAGGGGAAGTAGAGGAGGGAGAGTCATGTATTTTTGAGAAGGAGGAGTGGCAGCTAGTTAGAAGGGAAAATAGAGAGTTAGTAGATAAAGGGACACCGAGGAGGAGGGGGGGAAGGTGCATGGGCAGAGTTGAACCCCAAGGATGGGATCAAAGGTGGGATTTGTTCCACAAATGATTCAGAAGCAAATAGAAGGCCTGGGGGGGAGGGGGGAGGGAAGTTGGATATGGGAGGTGGGGAATAATGGGGGGGGGGAGAGGGAGGGAGGTATTAGGGCCAACACTCTGCGGGATAAGAGGGGATGGAAGAGGAGCAGAAGAGGAAAGAAGGAGAAAAAAAGGAGTGGGGCAACATGGAAGAAGTTCAGTTTATAACTTATAATGTAAAGGGGCTGTGCTGTCCGGGGAAGAGATTTAGGTTATTTAAGAAATTGCAACATAGAACATCTTCGGTGGTTTTTTTGCAGGAGACACATTTAGAGATAGAGTCAAAGGTTAGGCTGAAAGCTAGATATTTCCAGACATGGTATTATGCAGACTCACCAATTAAAAGAGCAAAAGGGGTGGCTATAGGCTTTGCAAAGAATATAAGGTTTGAGGTGGATAAGAGAATAACGGATCCAGAGGGAAGGTTCTTGTTCCTGAGGGGCAAATTGCATGAAATCGAATGTACAATAGCTAGTATATATTGCCCAAATAAGAAACCGGAGATATTCTTGAGGGGAGTACTGAAGAGGTTGATGGACTTTAAAATGCGTCGACTGATAGTGGCCGGAAACGGATGGATACAACTTCTCTTGGGAGGAGGGAGGAGAAAAGGTCCTTGAATTCACTAAATAAATTATTGCATGAGTACCAATTAGTGGATATATGGAGAATTAGGCATATGAAAGATAGAGACTATACTTTTTTCTAACACATACACGAGACTTATTCTAGACTGGATTACATATTGGTAGAACATCGATTTATAGAGTACTCAGTAGAAGTAAAAATTGGAGGGAGCTCTTTATCAGATCATGCCATAGTTGCAATGAAGTCAAGATGGGGTAGAGAGGAGAGAGGAGGTTTAGTTTGGCGGATGAATGAGGCACTTCTTTTGGATCAAGAGATTGATCGAAAGAACGAGACAGAAATTAAACGATTTTTTGAGGAGAATGATACAGGGGATGTGTCGGTTGCAACGGTGTGGGAGGCCCATAAGGCCTATATTAGAGGGCTACTCATTGCAATAGGAGCAAAAAAGAAAAAAGAAAGGAGGGAAAAGATTGATGGTCTTCTAAGGGAAATATTTGATCTTAAACAGGCCCATAAAAGGAAAATATCGAAGGAGATAATGCAGAAAATAGTAAAAAGGAAAGAAGAATTAGAGAAGGTGATGGAGGAAGAAAAAAGAAGAGTTTTTAATAAAGTACTAAGTGAAAGGTATAGATGGGGAGATAGGCCGGGAAAATATTTAATGAGAACGTTAAGGAAAAATAAAAATAGGAATTATATAGAAAAAATATACTCCAAGGGAGAATTGGTACACTTAACTAAAGACATCGCTAGTGTATTCAAGGAATATTACAGTAAGCTGTATAACATCATCCCCCAAGATACATCAAATAAAGTTGAAACATTAAATAGAGAAAAAAGAAGAACATATTTAAAAAATGCAGGTCTATCAAAATTAAGTGAAATACGATTGAACTCCCTGGAATTAGAAAGTACGGAAGAGGAAATAAAAACAGCATTAAAATGTGCCATGGTGGGGAAAAGTCTGGGCCCAGATGGATATACTGTAAAATATTATAAAAAATATGAAGAGTTGCTGATACTCAAACTGAAGACATACATGAACGCTTTGGGAGGGGAGACGAAATAAGAGGAGAATCTTTGCAGGCTAATATAGTTTTAATTCATAAGGAAGATAAGGACCCCTCGCAGTGTGCAAGCTATAGACCAATTGCATTGTTAAACGTAGATACTAAATTGTACGCAAAGGTATTGGCAAATAGACTGAAAGATTTGATGCCGGAGTGGATACATGGGGACCAGGTGGGGTTTGTCCCAGGGAGAGTGGGTAGAGATAATGGCTTGAGATCATTATTGCTTATTCAGGAAGGAAAAAAAGGGAAAACCCCGGCGGTACTGTTGTCAATTGACGCCGAGAAAGCATTTGATAGAGTGAATTGGGGATTTACGATGGATACCTTGGAGATGTTGGGGTTAGGAGATAGAATGAGAAAGTGGATTGGAAGCCTATATAGGGGGCCTACAGCAGCTATCATGGTTAATGGAGGAAGATCTGAGCTTTTCGGGATGTCAAATGGAACAAGACAGGGATGCCCATTGTCTCCATTGTTGTATGTTCTATCGCTGGAGCCACTCCTATCTACGATAAGGAAGAACATAGATATAAAGGGAATATGGATAGGAGATAGAGAACATAAGGTGGCGGCCTATGCGGATGATCTGATGTTCTATGTTGGAAATCCTAGGATATCACTCCCAAACTTCATGAAGACAATGAAGGAATATGGGGAATTATCAAATTTAAAAATTAATCCAACAAAAACTGAAATCTTAAAAATAAACCTTAAAAATAGTGAAAAGGAAAAAATACAAGAAGAATTCCCTTTTGTCTGGAGAGAAAAAGAATTAAAGTACCTAGGGATAAAACTGTCAGCCTCAACTAAAAATTTGTATAAAGTTAATTATATTTCACTATTAAATGAGCTTAAGGAGGAGGTGAAGAGATTGAGAAGTGGAAATCCGTCTTGGATAGGTCGCATAAACCTGATAAAAATGGTAATTGTGCCCAAAGTTTTATATAAATTCCAAATGATACCAATCAAACTCCCAGAGGCATATTTCAAAGAACTTAGAAAAATGATAATGCGCTATATATGGGGGAATAAAAAAACCTAGAATATGTTATGAAATGTTGACAAGACCTAAAGAGAGGGGGTTTAGGTGTATCAGATTTTAAGAGATATTATAAAGCTGTAATAATCACGAGAATCTTTGACTGGACTCATAATCCAGGGAAAAGCTGGGTTGAAGTTGAAAATACACTGAGTGGAACAAATTTAAGTAAGATTATATGGGTGCAATATAGGGGATTAGATGTTAACACAAGTTTGTACACTTCTAACGTTTTAAGAGTTTGGGAAATAATACACAGACAAAAGGGATGGGTTTTTAATTCACAGTTAATGCCACTAAGGAATACAGAATATTTTGTCCCAGGTAAGGAAGATGTTACAGGGAAATGGATTATAAAACAGGATGCGCAATTGAGAGATATAATGATGGGTGAGGAATTGGGATCATACAGAGAGCTGGAGAAGAAAAAGGGAGAAGTTTTTAATAGAATGGATGGGCTACAATACGCCCAACTGAAACATTTCTTCGAGAGTCTCCTGAAACCTTTGAGAACTAGGAAAGAGTGGAACCCATTTGAAAGATTGTTAGAAGCACAAGGTGATGGGAAACATGGAATTGCTAAAATATATAAAATATTCACTGAGTTAGACACTAGCACAAAACCAATATACATAGAGAAATGGGAAAGAGATATGGGAAGGGAAATGGATGAGGTAGAGCAAAGGAAAATGTTTAGATTCATGAAAATATTAGTATGCGGGAAGTAGAATTAAATTATAAGTGTTTGGTAAGATGGCACATCACACCGAAAGTGGAGCACAGAATAAATGCGGAGATTTCACCATTGTGTTGGAGAGGGTGTGGAGAGGTGGGCACGTTGTATCATATATGGTGGGAGTGTTCAAGAATACAGGTGTTTTGGCAGAGAATAGTTTACTTAGTAGGGAAGATTACTGAAATCAATATTAGATTAGATCCCGAGATATGTCTTCTTCATAATACAGAGCTTCCAGTGAAAATATACAAGGATTCAGGGCTGTGGTATTATTTGAGTGCAGTGAAAAGTCTGATACCTAGGTTTTGGAAAAAAAAGGAAGACAGAGGAGGATTGGATGGTTAAAGTGAACCAGATCTATGGGATGGAAAGATTGTACTATACACATATAGATAAGATGGAGATATATTATAGAAAATGGAAAAAAATGGGAAGAGTACAGAGGAAAAGTGAAATATATGAAGATGTAATACCCCTTGAAATGAAAATTAGAAATAATATAGGAGGAAGAGAAGAGGAGGGAAAACGCAGAGTGTTGGGGGGGAGGGGGGGGCTGGGAAAGGGAGGAGGGGGAGGGGAAGTAGGATGGGACGTGGGATTTAGATAATATATTAGAGGGAAGATATTGCATGGATATCCTTTTTTATTGCAAAAGGTGACTGTTATTTGTATGTGGTTGTAAATTAATAAATATTTATAATAGAAAAAAAAAAAACCCACAGGGAAGTAGGGGTCCATCGGGCGACCGACGCTGAGACAGGAGGGCGCCTACTCCCGTCTCAGATGCATCAACCTCGAGGACAAAAGGCAACCCAGGATTGGGATGAGACAGTATCGAAGCCGAAGCGAAGGCGGATTTCAGAGCTTCGAAAGCTAAGATGGCCTCGGATGACCACTCGTGGGGGTTACTGCCCTTCTTGGTCAGATCTGAGAGAGGCTTGGCCAGCGTGGAGAAGTTCCTGATAAACTTCCGATAATAGTTGGCAAATCCCAAAAAGCGCTGAATGGACCGAAGACCACTGGGATGAGGCCACTGCAGAACCGCCGAAACCTTCTGAGGGTCCATGGAAAATCCCAGTGGAAATGATGTAGCCCAAAAAGGCAACCTGGGATCGGTGAAATTCACATTTCTCGAGCTTACAGAAAAGCTCATTCTCACATAATCGTTGCAGCACTCGCTTAACATCCTGGATATGAGACTCCATGGACGCAGAGTAAACCAGGATGTCGTCCAAGTAAACCACCACGCACTGCTGCAACAAGTCACGAAAGACATCATTAATGAACTCCTGAAAGACCGCGGGCGCGTTACACAACCCGAAGGGCATAACCAGGGATTCGTAGTGGCCGGTTCTGGTGTTGAACACGGTCTTCCACTCGTCGCCCTCCTTGATCCGTATGAGGTTGTACACAGCACTAAGGTCGAGTTTAGAAAAGACCGTTGCTCCCTTGAGGCGGTCGAACAACTCGGTTATCAACAGAATTGGGTAAGCATTCTTAATCGTGATTTGATTGAGACCCCTAAAATCAATGCAAGGCCTCAATTCACCGCCCTTCTTTTTCACGAAGAAAAAGCCAGCTCCTGCTGGAGAAGTAGACTTGCGAATATGCCCCCCGGAAAGAGCATCCGCAACGTACTCCTCCATGGCCTGATTCTCCGCAACCGAAAGAGGATACACCCTGCCACGCGGAGGAGTGGCACCAGGTTGTAAGTTTATGGCACAATCGTATGGACGATGAGGAGGCAGAGCACCGGCGCGCACCTTGTCAAACAAGTCCAGGTACTCCCCATAGTCAGTGGGCAACACAGAGTTCGAGGAGGCACACAACACCTTAACAGGTCCACGGATGCAACCGGCCCCACACTGTGGAGACCACGAGAGAATCTCGGCCGACCGCCAATCAAAGGTCGGATTGTGCTTCTGAAGCCAGGGATATCCCAAAACCACGGAATAGTATGGGGAAGAAATTACCTGGAAACAGGCCAACTCCCTGTGAACAGCCCCAATAGCTACTTCAACCGACAGGGTCTCATGTGTAACCTGCGGCGGTTGCAGGGGCCTGCCATCTATCGCCTCAAGGACCAATGGAGTAACTGGAGCCTGCAGAGGAATGTAGTACTGGGCAGCAAACGAACTGTCCATAAACAACCCTCCAGCACCAGAGTCTGCCAACGCCTGGGCTGTGACCGAGCCTTCCGCCCAAGAGAGGACAACGGTGATTATCGGTTTATCTTTGCGGGAAACCGGGGATGAGGAAACTCCACCCAAGATCTGCCCCCGACAGGATCTCAGGTGCGAGCGTTTCCCGGAAGGACCGGGCAGGACTGGCGAAAATGCCCACCGAGACCACAGTACAGGCAGCGACCCTCCCGACGCCGAGAGGCCCGCTCCCCCTCGGAAAGGCGAGCAAACCCCAGCTGCATGGGCTCACCGCCAGACAAGCCATCCCCAGGAAGCGTGGGAGGAGAGGGAGGAATGGGTGGGACAGAAAACATAGGTGCCAATCGGTTAGGAGGCCTCCGCAGACGCTCCTTCAGTGAAGGCCTGTCCCTGAGCCTGGTATCAATCACGATTAGGAAAGAAAGGAGTGCTTCGAGCTCCACAGGCAGTTCTTTGGCTGCAATCTCGTCCTTCAACTCATCTGAGAGACCATGAGAGAAAGCAGCCACCAGAGCCTCATTGTTCCAACCCACCTCTGCCGCCAGGGTACGAAATTCTATGGCGTACTTGGCAACGGTTCGTGAACCCTGATGCATGGACATGAGCAGCTTAGCAGCAGAGGCGGAGCGAGCAGGCACATCAAATACCATACGAAAGGAGGCAACAAAACCGGCAAACTCCTGAATCACAGGGTTATTGTTCTCCCATAAGGGATTTGCCCAGGCCAAGGCCTTGTCTGAGAGCAGCGAGATTAGGAAGCCCACCTTTGACCTCTCAGTAGGAAAAACGTGGGGTATCAATTCAAAATATATGCCCACTTGGTTAAGGAAACCCCGACACTGACTCGGTTCACCCCCAAAGCGCTGTGGAAGGGGGGCTGAACCAGTCATACCTCTGGGCACCGCAGGTGCAGCAGCAGATGCAGAGGTAGGCGCAACAATTGGATTAACAACCGGAGCGACCACAGGAGTGACAACTGGCCTAATAGCACCAGGAGCAAGCGCTGTGCATGCAAGCAGCATCTGCAACGCCTGAGCAAACTGAGCCAACAAGAGATCCTGCTGATCAAGTCTGGCAACCAACATAGGGAGCGGGGGCGTACCTGCACCATCAGGATTCATGGCATTCGTGTAGTGTCAGGGAGCGAGGAGCCAGACACACAAGGAGGTGCAATTAAAGGTAGGTTTATTAATATAATAATAAGACAAGAGTCTATGCAAGTCCAACAGCGGAAATCATAGCCAAAGCCGAGGTCAAGAGCCAGGAAGAATTGTCGCCAGAGCCGGGATCAGGAGCCAGGAAGAATGGTCGCCAGAGCCGGGGTCAGAAGCCAGGAGGAGTCTTAGCCAAAGCCAAGTCAGTATCCAGGAAAGCAATGAGTAGCTAAATAGGAGCTTGCTGTTGTGCAACAGACAGGACACAAATGCAATGGACAGCCACAAACAGCAGACTTATATGTGATAAGTTACCCACATCTTCAATCTCTCCCTCTCTACTGGCGTCTTCCCCTCCCCCCTAAAACATGCGCACATCACCCCCATACTCAAAAAGCCCTCCCTGGACCCCACTGACCTCAACAACCTCAGACCAATTTCCCTGCTGCCACTCACGTCCAAGCTCCTTGAGCGCTTGGTCTACGATCGCCTAAGCGCCCACCTAACTGACAACAACCTCCTTGACCCACTACAGTCCGGCTTCCGTCCCCTACACTCCACCGAAACTGCCCTCCTCAAAATCACCAACGATCTACTAACCGCCAAAGCCAAAGGCGACTACTCTGTCCTCCTTCTCCTAGACCTCTCCGCGGCCTTTGACACAGTTGACCACCCCCTCCTCCTTAATAAACTACTCTCCCTTGGCATCAGAGACACCGCTCTCTCCTGGTTCTCGTCCTATCTATCCCAACGCTCCTTCAGTGTTTCCTACAACGGCGCCACCTCCCCCTCTCTGTTGAGGTCCCCCAGGGCTCTGTCCTTGGACCCCTTCTCTTCTCCATCTACACCTCCTCCCTTGGCAAACTCATACACTCCCACGGCTTCAACTACCACCTCTACGCTGATGATACTCAAATCTACCTATCCACCCCTCACCTCACCCCCACATTCTCCGCCCGCATCACTCACCTCCTAAACGACATCTCTGACTGGATGTCGCTCCATTTCCTCAAGCTCAACCTCTCCAAAACCAAGCTTCTCGTCTTTCCCCCTTCCCGTGCCCCCCCCCCATCCTTTCCATCACTACCAACAACACCACCATCAATCCCGCCCAGCAAGCCAAGGTCCTTGGCGTCATTCTGGACTCAAACCTTTCCTTTCAACCTCATGTCAAATCACTTACAAATACATGCAGGCTCCACCTCCGGAACATCGCCAAGATACGCTCCTTCCTTACCCCAGACACCACTAAACTACTCGTACACTCCCTGATTATCTCACGCCTTGACTACTGCAACTCCCTCCTCACCGGCCTACCCCAGTGCAAACTCTCCCCGCTTCAGACCATCCTGAACTCAGCTGCCAGACTCATCCACCTCACCAGCCGCTCCACCTCTGCCACCCCCCTCTGCCTCTCCCTCCACTGGCTCCCCATTGCCCAACGCATTAAATTCAAACTGCTCACTCTGACCTATAAGGATATTCACAACACTGCCCCTAACTACCTCACCGACCTGATTCCCAGGTACCACCCTACCCGTACCCTTCGCTCTTCACAGGACCTCCTTCTATCTTGCTCCCTGGTCTCTTCCTCCCACGCACGACTGCAAGACTTCTCCAGGTCCTCCCCCATCCTCTGGAACTCACTACCCCAATCCATCAGACTGTCACCTTCCCTCCTCACCTTCAGACGCTCCCTGAAAACCCACCTCTTCAGGGAAGCCTACCCCACCCTCACCTAACAGCCGCTGCCCTTCCCTCCTCCTACCACTCCATCCCCCACAGCCATTTCCTCCTGTACCTCTACCCCCTCCCTCCTAGATTGTAAGCTCGAAAGAGTAGGGCCCTCTTACCCCTTGTGTGCTGTTTGATGTTACTGTACTGTTTCATGTATTGTCCCCCCCTCTATTGTACAGCGCTGAGCAAACCCTTTGGCGCTATATAAACTCGATAAATAAATAAATAAATAAGCCGCCACCTCCTGGGGGAGGAGCCGCAGAGGGCTGAAAGCATAAAGGATCCCACAATGCTTTGCAGACACCTAAGATGGATGCCAGCACATGGAGCAGCACAAGGTCTGAGGAAAGGTAGGACCTTGACAGATGGGCATTTATGTGGCCAGTTGTGGCATCACTGTTGTTTTTTGGTGGCTCTGTCCATAATGTACGAACACCCAGTATACTGCACATGCTTTCTGGAATGGTGGGTGGTCTCAGTGCACTGTGAACACTGTGTGAGAGACAGATATCGTATGTACTCTCGAGTGCCTCAGGATATGCACAGCCAAAAGGGAAGCCAAGGGTACCAGGACAGCGACAACCAAAGGAAATGCTCCAGGGGTGCAGCCTTCCTGTGTGAGATCCAGTACATCCTGAGTTGCAGCGCATCATGCTGCAAGTGCTGGCACCAGACATAGGGAAAAACGCCCCCTATGGGGGGAGGCAGGCACTTGAGGGGTCCCAGGAGGTACTTAAGGCAGAGGTTTGAGGGCATTGGGTCCACTTCTGCTGAGAACCATATCTTGCACGTGAAGACCTGTACAGGATGACATTTATATATTTCTTTTTCCTAGGGATCTTGGAACTCTTTGAGGAGGTCCTGATAATAAGAAAAATGGAGGACTAAAGTAGCAAAGGTATCCGCACACATTACATGAATGTGGTCCTTGTAACCAAACAATATTATTAAAAAAAGGGGTTATGTGAACAGAATGTCCAGCAGAAAGTGGTTACTTAACAGACCAGTATGGTATATCACTCAAAAGTATTAGCAAAATTATGACATTTATTGAATATACAATTACATAAAAAATATTAAAAACAGACATAAATCAAAATCAACAATCCAAAACACATAGACACAACCTCACCCCAAACAATGTTTTCCAGACACCTCACCCCCTAATAATAAAATATGATGTCAAAGTATGGCCATAAACCAGAAAGTGTAAGAACCAAGATAGTGACTAACACTAGTCATCTGTCTAGCTATCACTCAGATCCCTATGGGCGTTCTGGTAATCAAGGATGGGGAGTAAAAATGTTGGTACATATTCAAGAGTCATCAATAAATCATAGCACAGCCCCAGTGTGGCTGTGGATGCAATTGGAGCAGCTACCCAATATATATATTGGACTGTATGGAAACTGACAGGATGGATGCATGGCGTGGTTAGTGCAATAATCGGTTCTAACATGAAGTTCTGCAGATCCTACTCATATACAGACCATACATTCCCTATTGTCTTGCTGGCAATCAGATGATAATAAGCAGATAGAGGAGATAATCCAAGGGAGGCTGGTGTTGGGAAACTAAGGGTCAGCTAATGATGAAGGCATAGCAGCAGATAGTAAGTCCAAGCAAAGCGGTAATGGCAATAGTAAGTGTAGATAGTTCAACACAAGCCTCCAGCCCCACAGATCAGCGGGATCAAGATGAGTAGCTTTTTGGTGAATGTAAATGACTTACTTGCTCTCCGATTCAGCATGTGTCATCTGCAGTACTTGTGCTTACCCTCTTAATGGAAAGGAATCTCCTACAGTAATGATGGCCACACCGATGGTGGAAATCCCATCTCATGAATCTCCTCTGCCACTGCCTGTTAAAATTGCAATTGTGTCCTTCATTGTAGCTGCTTACTGTTTCCACAGGCCGTAATCTTAGTCTCCACTCAGCTCTGGGCTGCACCTTACATATGTACTCCTCCAATCATGGGCAAGTTGCTACCATGGGATCATGGCCATATGTGACGACACTGATGTGTGATGTCAACGCGTTTCGCCGATAGGTGTATCTCAATCAGCTTCATCAGGATTCGATTCATTTGCCTTGTCCTATGTTATTTTATAGCAGTGAATCTGCCCACTGATGCTAATCAAAATTATTTAGGCAGACAGGTATACGCTTTTTTCCTTATACTGTATATGGGGACTCAATACCATAATACACTACAGGATTCAAAGTTAAATCCTAAGCCTGGAGTGACCTATAAGTGAAACAGCACCAGTATAAACCCAATTATTTCACTTTCCAAAAAGACCTGGAAGTCCAGTCCTACATTTAAACCTTTTGGATACAATGTATCTAATTTATAAATCCATGATTTTTCCCATTTTAAAAATTCTCTATCAAAGTCTCCTCTTCTCTTTGGAAAGTTAAGGGCATAGAACCCTTTTATTTTGATACCATCCAACTTACTTTCATGAAATTTAAAAAAATGCTGGGCTAAATTGATTTCTGGTTCCTTGGACCTAATGTCCCTAAAATGTTCACCTATACATGTTCTCAATTGCCTATTTGTCTTCTCCACATAGATTTTATTACATGGGCATGTCAGCATATGTAACACTCTTGTTGTAGAGCAATTACCGTATTTATTCGAGTATAACGCGCAAAAGGCGCTCACTGTACGCGAAGTAAAAAAAAAACTTCCCCTGTGCCGGCCCCGCCCCTTTAAGGGGCGGCGAAAACGGGATCGTTTTTTTTTTCTACGTCCCCTTGTCGCGTACAGTGGGCGGCCCGAACTTGCGAGATGCACTGGTGAGGTGACGCAGTGGCAGCTGGTTCATTGAGGGCGCATGCGCTCACTGTAGAAAGAAAGAAGAAAAAAAAACATCCCCTGTGCCTCTTCATTTCGTATGGTCGCCTCTTCATTTCCTTTCCTCGCCCACACGTTACGGTAAGCATTGCTGTTTTGCTGTGTTCTTCATATTATATTCATATTCAGTGTTCTTCATATTATTTATTGATATACTGGTACCCGTTAGATGGCAACTCAGGGTATCAAGAGAAAACGTTCTGCATATGACGCTTCATTCAAGCTCAAAGTTGTTGGTCATGCTGAAATTCACGGAAATCGAGCAGCTAGCCGAGAATTCACTGTGCCAGAGACGAATGTTAGAGAATGGAGAAAACAGAAAGTCGTCCTGAAAGATATGAATAAAACCAAAAAAGCACAACGAGGGAGACAAGCCATGTACCCAGACATGGAGAAGGAACTTTATGAATGGATCATTGACCAAAGAAGTAGTGGGTACATCGTCACATCACTCCACATTAGACTTCAAGCCCAAAAGTTTTGCAAAGATTCAACCTTCAAAGCCTCTAATGGATGGACACAAAAGTTTATGAAAAGGCATGGACTTGTAATACGCCAGAAAACAAAGATAGCGCAGAAGCTGCCAACTGATTTAGAAGAGAAGATCACTTCATTCCATACCTTTATAATCAACCAACGCAAGCAGATTAATTTTGAACTTGCACAGATAGGCAATATGGATGAGACCCCCATGTGTTTTGACCTACCAGGCAACAGGACAATTGACAGCAAAGGGAAGCACACAGTCCAGATTAAAACCACAGGCCATGAGAAAACTCATTTTACGGTTGCGTTATCCTGTATGGCAGACGGTTTTAAACTTAAACCAATGGTGATTTTTAAAAGAAAGACTATTCCAAAAGGAGTTAAATTTCCACCAGGTGTCGTGATCCATTGTCATCCTAAAGGATGGATGAGAAGGGCATCATTTTATGGTTAAATAAAGTTTGGAATACTAGACCAGGCGCACTACTGAAGAAATCCATGCTTGTATGGGACCAGTTCCGCTCACACCTGACAGACACTGTGAAAGACAAACTGAAAAGTCTAAAGACATTTCAAGCTGTGATTCCAGGTGGACTAACCTCTATTCTTCAGCCACTCGATGTTGTTTTAAACAAACCCTTCAAAGACAGAGTCAGGGAAAAGTGGATTACCTGGATGAAATCCGACGACAAAGAATTGACTGCAAAAGGAAACCTCAAGAAACCTGGCCTATCTCTCGTGACATCTTGGATTAAAACATCATGGGAAGACATGCCAAAAGAAATGATCATCAAGAGTTTTTTAAAGACAGGCATCAGCAATAAAATGGACGGCACAGAAGACGACCTGCTGTGGAATTCAGACTCAGAAGAAAGCGAAGAAGCTGGAGAAACAGATGTTCCTGCCAACTGGGACACTGATGATAAATTAACTCTAGAAGAATGGGAACAACTCTTTAGTGTATCTGATGATGATGAATCTGACTTTGAAGCATTTTAAATAAATATTGTTACCGGTAATTTTATTTCGGTATTGTGTTTACCTTGTCAATAAATGATTTTTATCATGGCCGCACGTGTTCAACAATGTTTGTCACTTACAATGCTTGGTCTGAGCCGAGAAAAAGTGAAACAAAATTTTATACCGATTTTTAATCGGAAATTAGGGGTGCGCATTATACACGTGTGCGCGTTATACTCGAATAAATACGGTAATGAGTTTATAAATGTTATACTGGGTACAGTTATCTGAGTCAGTGAAAATATTTGTGTGGTCTACATATCTGCAGATTTGACATCTGCCACATTTAAACATCCCTTTTGAGCGTGGGAATGAAGTTAGCCAAGTTAGTTCACCAGTTGGACTATATTCTGAGTGAATCAGGAGATCCCCAAGGCAGAGCCGCACAGCGGCGCGATCTGTCACCGGCCGTATACCTCGGACATGGCCGATGACAGATCTGAGTATCGGCCCCGTTGCCGGTACCATGTGACCTGCTGTGACCAATCACAGCAGGTCACATGACAGTTGTATACAATGAATGGCTTCATTCATGCCATCCATTGTATACTACTGCCTAGCTGTGAATGGTCACAGCTAATCACATGCACATGTCATGTGATTAGCTGTGGCCAAATCACAGCTAAGCACAAAAAAAAAAAAAAAACTGAATGAATCTATGTCATTCAGGTAAATGCTTGCTTATTTCTTTGCTATAAGCAAATTTTGTAAAAAAAAAAAAAATACTGATCACTTCCCCAAAGTAGTACAATGTTACTATGGTAACATTGTACTACTTTGGTCATAGTAAAATATGAAAAAAAAAATCTTAAAAATTTAAGAAAAAATAATAAAAAAAAAATATTTTTTTTTCATACTGTCACCAGTCAGTGTCCCTGTTCATGCCAGTTATATGATGATGCTGTACTGCACTGGTGACAGTATGTAAAAAAAAAATAGTGAAAATAATTTTTTTAATTTTTTCATTTTCCGAAAAATTATGACAAAAAAAATACAACTTCAAAAAACTCGCCATGCCTCTTATGAAGTACGTCGGACTGTCTACTTTACAAAAAGGGGTCATTTGGGGGATATCTGTACTGTTCTGACATTCTTGGACCTCAAGAAATTGGCTGTCAGTACTTCAGGATTGATCAATATTCAGATCTATACCATAGTTTGTGAACTCTATAACTTTCCTACAAACTAAATAATACATCCTAATTTGGGTTATTTTCACCAAAGACATGTAGCAGAATACATCTTGGCCTAAATTTATGAAGAACAATTATTTATTTGTAAACTTTTATAACAGAAACAAAGAAAAACGTGTTTTTTTTTCAAAATTATCTGTCTTTTTTTTGTAAATTTAGCAAAAAATAAAAACCCGGCGGTGATTAAATACCACCAAAAGAAAGCTCTAGTTGTGTGAAGAAAATGATAAAAATTTAGTTTGGGTACAATGTTGAATGACCGCGCAATTGTCATTCAAAGTGTGAGAGCGCTGAAACCTGAAAAATGGCCTGGGCAGGAAGGTGTAAAATTGCCCGGTATTGAATTGGTTAAGGATCTTGGGTATTATGTAGAAAATTAGGTAATTAAATTAATTCACTCTTAGAAATTGCAATTCTTTTTTGGTCAGTAAATTGGCTTCTTTGGCATAGAATTTAATTTATCTACCAATATGGGGAATGGATTTTCAGGCAATTTACAATATGTATTCATATCTCCTAATAGGAGCTTAACCTCCCTAACATAATATTCTTCATTCAATATCACTACATTTCCCCCATTATCGCTCCTCCTAATTATGATGTTCTTTGCCTCTCTCAATTCTTTAAGTGCTTTCCTTTCTTGTTTAATGAGATTATCACCAAGAGGCATCTTCCAATCTAGTTGTATTAGATCGGTTGATACCAAATCTAGAAAAGTACTAATCCATCTATTGCTCCTAATTTTGGGCATTCTGGTTTACTTTATTTTTAGATCAACATTTCTCACTAATTGTGTATACTGGTCTTCCTCCTTTTCTTCATGTATTTCTCTTTCCTCTAACAAGGACATTAAGATCTCCAAAGCCTTGTTGTCCTCTCTAGTTGTTTCTCCCCCAGTCCTCAAGGTGTTCTCACTTTTATCATAAACCGATCTTTTCCTCAAAAATAAATTCAATAAATTTCATAATGTTCTGTCTCTCCAATCTAAGCAATGATAGTGTGATCTCTGTAACTTACAGTTATGACAAAATAGCGAAAACTTCAACCTCAGTTGGATACCACAGTCAGTGACTCAATAAGAATGACATCTTGTAGACCTTGTGAAGTTTATTCCATAAACTGAGAGAATCTTACAACAATGAACATTCAATAGGTCAAAAGATCATACTGTTTCTTGCTCCATGACATGAGGCTTGCTGCAATGCATTTCTGGGAAAGGGGGAGGGCTATCTATGCAACATCAACTAAACCAAAGGAAAGGGAGGAGCAGAGACAAAATATAGAAAACATTTAAAGGCATATGACAGTCAATATGACAGTCATGTGAAACATGACACATAATTTTGCTAATACTTTTGAGTGATATACCGCACTGGTTCATTATGTAACCACTTTCTGGTGGACATTCTATTCATATAACCTCTTTGAGGAGGTCCTACTTTTTTAAAAAAAACGGGATGGTCCCATACATGTGAGGCATTGGTTCTGGAAGCTGTAGACATGCATTACATACATTAATCTCTTATGCTTTATATTATTATTAATCTTGTAAATGAACATATTAATTATTTCATATGTGAAACTAAGTGTTTGAATTATACTATAGCAATTTACTGTACACTTTTGCATGCTATTGTCCACCCACAGTCCAGGCAGAACTGATGGACCCTTTGAACTGTTTGTTCCAAGTCTTGGTGGATGATAGCTGGTAATCTGACCAGTGCCATATACAGTTTTTTTTTCCTTTTGCTTTGTTATTGGCACTCATGGTTCGCTACATATCTATGCAATTGCACTGTAGATGTTATTTTTTTACAGATTTAACTTAATGAAATTATGCTGAGTTATTGTATCCATTCAAACGTGTAAGTAAGATTGATTAGTATACACTATTGTATATATTTTCTATTTTTGCTTTGTTATTGAAACTCACGGTTGGCTACATATCCCTGCAATGGCACTGTAGATGTTATTTTTTGACAGATTTAACGTAATAAAATTATGCTGATTGAAAGATTGATTAGTATATTCTATTGTATATCATTTTTATTTTAGCCGTTATGTTATTATGAGTAGAGATGAGCGAATCGAACCAGGCGAAGTGGAATTCGTTTCAAATTTCAGGAAAAATTTGATTCGCGTCGAATCCGAATATTAGCATAATTCGGGTGCGCGAATCGGATTTTTCCCGATCAGCCGGCAAAAGTGTCCCTGCAGAGAGCTCCGCTATTTCTGACAGTTCTCTGACAGTTCCTTCACATGTACAGCGGTTGAAACATTGTATCTATTTGTTTCCATTTAGGATACAGATGTTTTTATTCGGAAACAGATACAATGTTTCAACCGCTGTACATGTGAAGGAACTGTCAGAGAACTGTCAGAAATAGCGGAGCTCTCTGCAGATACACTTTTTGCTGTACTGGAATACTTATTCTTTTCATTCTTCTTTTCATTCTTCTCATTCTTCTTTTTATTCTTCTTCTCATTCTTCTTTTCATTCTTCTTCTTCTTTTCATTCTTCTTTTCTTCTTCATGAAAAGAAGAATGAGAAGAAGAATGAAAAGAAGAATGAAAAGAAGAATGAGAAGAATGAAAAGAAGAATGAAAAGAAGAAGAAGAATGAAAAGAAGAATGAGAAGAAGAATGAAAAGAAGAATGAGAAGAAGAATGAGAAGAATGAAAAGAAGAATGAAAAGAAGAAGAAGAAGAATGAAAAGAAGAAGAAGAATGAAAAGAAGAATGAAAAGAAGAAGAAGAATCTTTTCATTCTTCTCATTCTTCTTTTCATTCTTTTTTTCATTCTTCTTCTTCTTATCATTCTTCTTCTTTTCATTCTTCTTCTTCTTTTCATTCTTCTTCTTTTCATTCTTCTTTTCATTCTTCTTCTTCTTTTCATTCTTCTCATTCTTCTTTTCATTCTTCTTCTTCTTTTCATTCTTCTTCTTCTTTTCATTCTTCTTCTTCTTCTTTTCATACTTCTCATTCTTCTTTTCATTCTTCTTCTCATTCTTCTTTTCATTCTTCTCATTCTTCTTTTCTTCTTCATGAAAAGAAGAATGAGAAGAAGAATGAAAAGAAGAAGAATGAAAAGAAGAATGAAAAGAAGAATGAGAAGAATGAGAAGAATGAAAAGAAGAATGAAAAGAAGAAGAGGAATGAAAAGAAGAATGAGAAGAAGAATGAAAAGAAGAATGAGAAGAAGAATGAGAAGAATGAAAAGAAGAATGAGAAGAATGAAAAGAAGAATGAAAAGAAGAAGAAGAAGAATGAAAAGAAGAAGAAGAATGAAAAGAAGAATGAAAAGAAGAAGAAGAAGAATCTTTTCATTCTTCTTCTTTTCATTCTTCTTTTCATTCTTCTTTTCATTCTTCTTCTTTTCATTCTTCTTCTTCTTCTTCTTCTTTTCATTCTTCTTCTTCTCCTTCTTCTTTTCATTCTTCTCATTCTTCTTTTCATTCTTCTTCTTCTTTTCATTCTTCTTCTTCTTCTTTTCATTCTTCTTCTTCTTCTTATCATTCTTCTTCTTTTCATTCTTCTTCTTCTTTTCATTCTTCTTCTTTTCATTCTTCTCATTCTTCTTTTCATTCTTCTTCTTTTCATTCTTCTTCTTCTTTTCATTCTTCTTCTTCTTCTTTTCATACTTCTCATTCTTCTTTTCATTCTTCTTCTCATTCTTCTTTTCATTCTTCTCATTCTTCTTTTCTTCTTCATGAAAAGAAGAATGAGAAGAAGAATGAAAAGAAGAAGAATGAAAAGAAGAATGAAAAGAAGAATGAAAAGAAGAATGAGAAGAATGAAAAGAAGAATGAAAAGAAGAAGAGGAATGAAAAGAAGAATGAGAAGAAGAATGAAAAGAAGAATGAGAAGAAGAATGAGAAGAATGAAAAGAAGAATGAGAAGAATGAAAAGAAGAATGAAAAGAAGAAGAAGAAGAATGAAAAGAAGAAGAAGAATGAAAAGAAGAATGAAAAGAAGAAGAAGAAGAATCTTTTCATTCTTCTTCTTTTCATTCTTCTTTTCATTCTTCTTCTTTTCATTCTTCTTCTTCTTCTTCTTTTCATTCTTCTTCTTCTTCTTCTTCTTTTCATTCTTCTCATTCTTCTTTTCATTCTTCTCATTCTTCTTTTCATTCTTCTTCTTCTTTTCATTCTTCTTCTTCTTCTTTTCATTCTTCTTCTTCTTTTCATTCTTCTTCTTCTTCTTTTCATTCTTCTTCTTCTTCTTATCATTCTTCTTCTTTTCATTCTTCTTCTTCTTTTCATTCTTCTTCTTTTCATTCTTCTCATTCTTCTTTTCATTCTTCTTCTTTTCATTCTTCTTCTTCTTTTCATTCTTCTTCTTCTTCTTTTCATACTTCTCATTCTTCTTTTCATTCTTCTTCTCATTCTTCTTTTCATTCTTCTCATTCTTCTTTTCTTCTTCATGAAAAGAAGAATGAGAAGAAGAATGAAAAGAAGAAGAATGAAAAGAAGAATGAAAAGAAGAATGAAAAGAAGAATGAGAAGAATGAAAAGAAGAATGAAAAGAAGAAGAGGAATGAAAAGAAGAATGAGAAGAAGAATGAAAAGAAGAATGAGAAGAAGAATGAGAAGAATGAAAAGAAGAATGAGAAGAATGAAAAGAAGAATGAAAAGAAGAAGAAGAAGAATGAAAAGAAGAAGAAGAATGAAAAGAAGAATGAAAAGAAGAAGAAGAAGAATCTTTTCATTCTTCTTCTTTTCATTCTTCTTTTCATTCTTCTTCTTTTCATTCTTCTTCTTCTTCTTCTTTTCATTCTTCTTCTTCTTCTTCTTCTTTTCATTCTTCTCATTCTTCTTTTCATTCTTCTCATTCTTCTTTTCATTCTTCTTCTTCTTTTCATTCTTCTTCTTCTTCTTTTCATTCTTCTTCTTCTTTTCATTCTTCTTCTTCTTCTTTTCATTCTTCTTCTTCTTCTTTTCATTCTTCTTTTCATTCTTCTCATTCTTCTTTTCATTCTTCTCATTCTTCTTTTCATTCTTCTTCTCATTCTTCTTTTTATTCTTCTTCTTTTCATTCTTCTTTTCATTCTTCTCATTCTTCTTTTCTTCTTCATGAAAAGAAGAATGAGAAGAAGAATGAAAAGAAGAATGAAAAGAAGAATGAGAAGAAGAATGAAAAGAAGAATGAAAAGAAGAATGAAAAGAAGAATGAGAAGAAGAATGAAAAGAAGAATGAGAAGAAGAATGAGAAGAATGAAAAGAAGAATGAGAAGAATGAAAAGAAGAATGAAAAGAAGAAGAATGAAAAGAAGAATGAAAAGAAGAAGAAGAAGAAGAAGAATCTTTTCATTCTTCTCATTCTTCTTTTCATTCTTCTTCTTTTCATTCTTCTTCTTCTTCTTTTCATTCTTCTCATTCTTCTTTTCATTCTTCTCATTCTTCTCATACTTCTTCTTTTTATTCTTCTTCTTTTCATTCTTCTTCTTCTTTTCATTCTTCTTCTTCTTTTCATTCTTCTTCTTCTTTTCATTCTTCTTCTTCTTCTTTTCATTCTTCTCATTCTTCTTTTCATTCTTCTCATTCTTCTTTTCATTCTTCTTTTCATTCTTCTTCTTTTCATTCTACTCATTCTTCTTCATGAAAAGAAGAATGAGAAGCAGAATGAAAAGAAGAATGAAAAGAAGAAGAATGAAAAGAAGAATGAGAAGAAGAATGAAAAGAAGAATGAAAAGAAGAATGAAAAGAAGAAGAATGAAAAGAAGAATGAGAAGAAGAATGAAAAGAAGAATGAGAAGAAGAATGAGAAGAATGAAAAGAAGAATGAGAAGAATGAAAAGAAGAATGAAAAGAAGAAGAAGAAGAATGAAAAGAAGAGGAAGAATGAAAAGAAGAATGAAAAGAAGAAGAAGAAGAATCTTTTCATTCTTCTCATTCTTCTTTTCATTCTTCTTCTTCTTTTCATTCTTCTCATTCTTCTTTTCATTCTTCTTCTTCTTTTCATTCTTCTTTTCATTCTTCTCATTCTTCTTTTCATTCTTCTCATTCTTCTTTTCATTCTTCTTCTCATTCTTCTTTTCATTCTTCTTTTCATTCTTCTTCTTTTCATTCTTCTTTTCATTCTTCTCATTCTTCTTTTCTTCTTCATGAAAAGAAGAATGAGAAGAAGAAAGAAAAGAAGAATGAAAAGAAGAATGAGAAGAAGAATGAAAAGAAGAATGAAAAGAAGAATGAAAAGAAGAATGAAAAGAAGAAGAAGAATGAAAAGCAGAATGAAAAGAAGAATGAGAAGAAGAATGAGAAGAAGAATGAGAAGAATGAAAAGAAGAATGAGAAGAATGAAAAGAAGAAGAAGAAGAATGAAAATAAGAAGAAGAATGAAAAGAAGAATGAAAAGAAGAAGAAGAATCTTTTCATTCTTCTCATTCTTCTTTTCATTCTTCTTCTTCTTCTTCTGAGGATGAGGATGAAGAAGAAGAAGTAGGATGAAAATAAGAAGAATTCCGAGCCGGCAAAAAGTGTATCTGCAGAGCTCCGCTAAGTGTATCTGCAGAGCTCCGCTATTTCTGACAGTTCTCTGACATTCACTCCATACAGCGGTTGAAACATTGTATCTATTTGTTTCCATTTATGGAAAAAAATAGATACAATGTTTCAACCGCTGTATGGAGTGAATGTCAGAGAACTGTCAGAAATAGGCTATTTCTGACAGTTCTCTGACATTCACTCCATACAGCGGTTGAGGAGTGAATGTCAGAGAACTGTCAGAAATAGCCTATTTCTGACAGTTCTCTGACATTCACTCCATACAGCGGTTGAAACATTGTATCTATTTGTTTCCATTTATGGAAACAAATAGATACAATGTTTCAACCGCTGTATGGAGTGAATGTCAGAGAACTGTCAGAAATAGCGGAGCTCTGCAGATACACTTTTTGCCGGCTTGGAATTCTTCTTATTTTCATCCTACTTCTTCTTCTTCTTCTTCCTCTTCATCCTCATCCTCTTCTTCTGAGGATGAGGATGAAGAAGAAGAAGAAGTAGGATGAAAATAAGAAGAATTCCAAGCCGGCAAAAAGTGTATCTGCAGAGCTCCTCTAAGTGTATCTGCAGAATAGAGGAGCTCTGCAGATACACTTTTTGCCGGCTTGGAATTCTTCTTATTTTCATCCTACTTCTTCTTCTTCTTCTTCTTCCTCTTCATCCTCTTCTTCTTCTTCTGAGGATGAGGATGAAGAAGAAGTAGGATGAAAATAAGAAGAATTCCAAGCCGGCAAAAAGTGTATCTGCAGAGCTCCGCTAAGTGTATCTGCAGAGCTCCGCTAAGTGTATCTGCAGAGCTCAGCGGTTGAAACATTGTATCTATTTGTTTCCATTTATGGAAACAAATAGATACAATGTTTCAACCGCTGTAAATGTGAATGTCAGAGAACTGTCAGAAATAGAGGAGCTCTGCAGATACACTTAGCGGAGCTCTGCAGATACACTTTTTGCTGGTTTGGAATTCTTCTTATTTTCATCCTACTTCTTCTTCTTCTTCTTCATCCTCATCCTCAGAAGAAGAAGAAGAGGATGAGGATGAAGAAGAAGAAGAAGTAGGATGAAAATAAGAAGAATTCCAAGCCGGCAAAAAGTGTATCTGCAGAGCTCCGCTAAGTGTATCTGCAGAGCTCCGCTAAGAAATAGCGGAGCTCTGCAGATACACTTTTTGCCGGCTTGGAATTCTCCTTCTTCTCATCCTTCTTCTTCTTCTCATCCTTCTTCTTCTTCTCATCCTTCTCCTTCTTCTCATCCTTCTCCTTCTTCTCATCCTTCTCCTTCTTCTCATCCTTCTCCTTCTTCTCATCCTTCTCCTTCTTCTCATCCTTCTCCTTCTTCTCATCCTTCTTCTTCTTCTCATCCTTCTCCTTCTTCTCATCCTTCTTCTTCTTCTCATCCTTCTTCTTCTTCTCATCCTTCTCCTTCTTCTTATCCTTTTTCTTCTTTTCATCCTTCTTCTTCTCATCCTTCTCCTTCTTCTCATCCTTCTCCTTCTTCTCATCCTTCTCCTTCTTCTCATCCTTCTCCTTCTCCTGCTTCTCATCCTTCTCCTTCTTCTCATCCTTCTCCTTCTTCTCATCCTTCTCCTTCTCCTTCTTCTCATCCTTCTCCTTCTTCTCATCCTTCTCCTTCTCCTCATCCTTCTCCTTCTTCTCATCCTTCTCCTTCTTCTCATCCTTCTCCTTCTTCTCATCCTTCTCCTTCTCATCCTTCTCCTTCTCCTTCTTCTCATCCTTCTCCTTCTCCTTCCTCATCTCCAAGGGCATTTAAATTAAAGGTACAGTGTTCTGCACTAATTTAAAGGCTCTCTGAAGCCTAGAAACCCTTTTTATAAGTTAAATTCGTAGCGAATAAATTCGCATCGAATCGAATTTCTTCCTCAAATTCGGCGAATCAGCCGAATCGAATTTTTGAATAATTCGCTCATCTCTAATTATGAGGTTAATCTTTTTGTAGATGGATTGAACAACTGTGGATCTGCTGAAAGTTATTTGTCCCAGTCCTGAGGAAGTGGTATATCTGGGAAACATGTCAATTATAGACTATATACAGTACAGAACGTGTCTTTGCAGTCAACAAATTTATATATATATTACATAGTTTTATGGTTCTATGACCTTTATTAAATGTGTTTAAGGTATATGTATATTAAAAAAAATTGTATTATTATTAGAACTTGTGATATTTAGTCTTTATATTTTCCTGGTAGCATATTTAAAGTCAGCTTTTTTTGGATGTAGCTTCTATCTGGTATCAATGTGTTTTCCTAATACTTGTTAGAAAAAATTAATATAAATAAAGCATTAGTAAAAGCCAGTGTGTACATATGTACTGTATGTTTAAATATTCAGTATTCACTTTTGTTATTAATATATTAAAATAGTTGTAAACCCCTACATATACCCAATGAAGTGCCTGGCCTCAGGTGATACACAGAGATGAAACATATCCTCCTACATAAGTTGTACCTGTCTATTTGCAACTTTTTGTCCTCTACAGTCATTAAAAACACAGAATCTGCAGGATCTCACAGAAGCACAAAGTAGGGAGTGATGATCTGAATTCACATACCTCACAGCTAAGGGAGAAGAGCTCTGAACCTGATGGGAGGAAAGGCACTCACACCCCTTCACACACTACACAGAAATGATGCAGAGCTAAGAATATGATTATTGGGCTGTGTGTTGCAGCTCTCCTCCCCTGTCACCTTTTTATCTTGTGTCAGGAAAACTTGTCAAAAAGTGAATCATGCTGATAGCAAGCGACTAGACAACAGACAGAAATCACACTCAGAGCTGTGGATAGAGGCAAGTAAACACTATAGAAATATGTGCTTTGTTCATATTTAATCTCTAAAGGCTTAAAATCATTTTAAGCCACTAAATTTGGCTGTATCAGTTCAGTTTGGTTACTAGGTGGGTGAAGCCTGATGGGGATTCAAAGACCCTAGTTACCCATCAGATCTATTCCTCGTGAGTGACAGCATGCAGTAGGTGGATTCCATAGCCAATAGATAATCT
The DNA here is from genome assembly GCF_062004578.1 of Staurois parvus. Taxonomy (NCBI): domain Eukaryota; kingdom Metazoa; phylum Chordata; class Amphibia; order Anura; family Ranidae; genus Staurois; species Staurois parvus. Next base: position 2,376,903 of record NW_028317967.1, read on the forward strand.
GCTATTGGCTATAGAATCGGGTCACTGCCAGCTGTCAATCATAAGGAGAGTGTGGAAATGATGGGGAACTAGTCCCTCTACCCCTGGTCAGTCAGTGGTTGCTAGCAGCCTTTCAACTGTGAAGCTGACAGTGTCCTTAATAACCAGTAACAGTTGGGGAGCGGGTAACAGCAACAAACATGCTGCTCTACTACACAGCTTGAAGACACAGGTTCCCTACCTGTTTGTGTATGCCAACCTATAGTTGGTCTTAAAAGTGGTTGTAAAGATTAATTTTTTTCTTAAAATATTAAAGATCTCATACTTTGTTCTGTGCAATAGTTTTGCACAGAGTGGCCCGAAAACTCCTCTTCTGGGATCCACTGCTGGCACTCTAGGCTTCTCCTTCCTTCCTAGTGCAGCCATAGCAAGCTGCTTTCTATGGGGGCGATGGTGCAGGCTCGATCCCGAGCCAGGCTTTGTGTGCCTATAGACACAAAGAGCACAGTTTGGTGCTGCCCCCAATCCCCCCTGGATTTGATTTAAAGAATAATCAATGGCTCCCACTGCTGTCTCTGAGTCCAGTGAGGACAGAGAGAGCAGCGCTGGATTGAGATAGGACTTGTGGGAGTTGATCATGGACAATTGTTAGCTTAATGCAGAGAATGAATTAAGGTTAAAAAAAAACAACCCAAACTTTCGCCTTTACAACCACTTTAATTTCAGTTTCATTATTTTCCAAATGGATGTTATTATTATTGAATTTAGAGCCACTTTCTAAATGTGGGGCTGTTGAGAACTACATGAACCTACTACACGTCAGTAAAGCTACCGAAACTGGTGGCAGGACTTTTTTAAATCTGATGTAGGACCATTAAAAGAGTCCTGCTGCCAGAAAAGTGTTGCACATGCCTTAGTGAATCCCCCCACCCCCACCATGCTATATCCAGTCTCTGTCATTTCTGCCTCTGACAATTTTTAACAGACTCAAGCAGACCTGCAAAGAGGGTAACTGGGGTATACTGCAGATAAGTGAATAATTCAAATGCCACTCAACAGAGGAACAGATTAGATCCTTGTACATTGCTATTACAATTTAGTTTGTTTATTTAGCATACACATTTTCAACGTCTAACAATATTTCTGTATACTCCTGTTTCATCCCCAATACTTTTCTGTCATTGTCTCATAAAATTAATTATTTTTCACTGTTTACAATATAGCATCTTATTAAACATATTTATATCTTTCAGATAAAAATATAAAAGGAAGACCTGGTTGTCTTGTTCCATACAATGATCTTGGCTTAAAAAAGTGCTGCTGCAATTGGGGGAGTCTCTTTCTTTTTCACCTCTACCTGCTTAAAAACAAATATAGTAATATTTATGAACTTGCAATGCAAATGGGTGCTGTGAAGAGAAAACTACACTGTCATGGACTCTTATGGAATAATAAAATATACCTTGTTCATTTGGCTGAGATGCAAATTTGAAATCTCTTTGAGGTCGAGAAAGTTTTTGAGGGAAATCTGGAAGATGCAGTGTGTATGAACGTTTTTCTTTTGATTGGGTTAGGCTTGTTTTTCCTTCAGTGAAAATCCTTTTAGAAAATAAAAGCAAGATTAATGGAAATATTGAGAACATTTTACACACACTTACAGTTACACCTGTAATCATAAACTGCTTGTGAAGCAAAGCTTGTTTTGCATGTTAAGGTGTGTTGCAATAAGACTGCACATTCATTTTGAATAGGCTGGCCATGCACCTTAACATACCCAAAAAACAAAAAAAGTTAATACACTCCTGCGCCACAGAATAATCTCCAACCCAGGTATGAAATGCTGCTGTGCACCTGTTCTGCTTCACGTTATTGAACTGTTGTATAACACTAGTCAGACAGTCTAACAATAATTCAGTCAAGAAACGTGAGACATCAGATCTGTATGTATTCTTTGTTCTGAATAACTTTGTAAAACTACAACATAAGCACAAACAAAACATATGTGTCAGTACATTAAACATCATACAACAGCTTCATCCCATCAGTGAGTGTACTCACGGACAATTCCACCATAAGTCCAGGAATAGCTTGGAGCTCCACTGTATGCTGCTTGCTAGATTCAGAAACAGTCATGAAATGGAGGATAGGAAGTTCCAGGTTAGAGGTTATTGCCTCTATGTGAAAATTACCACTTCCTGACAAATCCTGATATAACTAGGCATAATAACTCTAACCACTAGATGGCAGCAACATCCCATAACATTGCAGTACATTACCTACATTATTTTCAACAATATGGGCAGAACACTCCCTGTCTGGCATAATTTATTATGCCACTACCTATGTAACAACTGCTATTCAGAAAAAACACACAAACAGGAAAATGGAATCCTAGCTAATCTGAGACTAAAACTATAATGTCATAATTCAACCATTATCCCACCAAAAACGGAGTATATATACGGTATACCAGCCTTTCTCAACCTTTGGAAGTTCGGCAAGAGACAAACGTCCACCCACTCTCAACAACCCATTCTTGTCTACGAAGGGGCTGAGCTTCCTAAGATGACTTTGTTTTGGGAATGTCTTTTGTTTTGTGATGCAGTCAATTTCCTTCTGGAAATGTTTGTTTTGAACAGAAGAAATTATAACAGACTTTGCCTGAAAAAGTTCTTCTAGATTGACCTGTTCATGGAAACTTTCCCACCTTCTGACCTGATCGCTATTGGTTTCCCTCAGGAAGGTTTTAGCGAAGTGGATGAGTCTGGCTAGGGTTTTAACTAATATCTTCCAGCAAGAAAATCTCTCAAAACAATGTGAATGAAGTGCTTCAGAAGCTTTTGTACTGAAACTTGTAATTTCCGATCTGATTTCAGGGTCAGCTTCGGGCTCAATGAGTGGATAAACATTAGCAGTGTCTATATCCTCACAGTGTGGTTGGTATAGAAAGGATGGGCCTGAGAACCATATAAAGTTCTGCAGGCATGCTGCTTGAGTAGGTCTAGTGGCAAAATCTGCAGGGTTTTGCTCTGTAGATACATAGAACCACTGATCTGGGTGTGTAGATTGCCGGATTCTATTCACTCTGTTGGAGACATACAGATAGAATCTCCTTGTGGTGTTGCAAATGTACCCCAGGACAGTCTTGCTATCAGTGAAGAATTTCACAGCACCAAAGTCAGTGTCCAGTTAATAAATGATTAGCTCAGACATTTTGACTGTAAGTACGGCAGCACACAACTCTAAATGAGGAATCGTGTGAGCTGGTTTAGGGCTTAATTTGAACTTTCCTATAACAAATCCAACATGGCACACATTTTCTGCATCAATTACTTTCAAGTAAGCCACCGCACCTATCGCTATGGTGGATGCGTCTGAGAAAATGCACAGTTCTTTCCTGCGAGCTGTTGATAGAGATATGGGAACATAACATCTGTCTATCTTTAGGTGCTCTAACGCTTGCAAGGATTCTGTCCATTGAACCCACTCACATAGTCTCCCTTCTGGAAGCAATGCATCCCATTCACTTTTCCCAGATGACAGTTCCCGAACTAAGGCCTTACCCTTTATTGTCACAGGTGACACAAACCCTAGGGGATCATAGAGGCTATTAATGGTGGATAGAGTTCCTCTACGTGTAAAGGGCTTTTCCTCTGAAGAAACTCGGAAAACTATCTGTTTCTAGATCCCAACTCAGGCCTAGGCTTCTCTGCAGAGGAAGGGTGTCTGTACCTAGGCAAAGATCTTTAAGGTCCTTGGCTCTGTCTGCTTCAGGGAAGGCTTCCATTACTCTTTGGCTGTTGGAAGCGATTTTATGAAGATGCAGATTGGATTCTGCCAGCATTTGCTTTGCTTTACGGAGGATGGAAATTGCATCTTCAGGGGTGCTAGCAGAAGCGAGTCCATCATCTACATAGAAATGCCTCAATACAAAGTGTTTGACTTCTTGTCCATAGAACTCCGCATTTTTCTGGGCAGCCTTTTGCATGCAGTATATAGCGACAGCAGGAGAGGGCCTGTTGCCAAATATGTGCACTTTTATTCTGTACTTGACAACTTCCTTGTCTATGTCATTGTCTTTATACCAGAGAAAACGTAGAAAGCCTCTATGGTCTTCTCTGACAAGAAAGCAATAAAAAATTTGTTGCACATCTGCTGTGAAAGCAATGGGTTCTTTTCTGAAGTGCATAAGGACACCTAGCAAAGTATTGTTTAGGTCAGGGCCACTTAACAGTAGGTCGTTTAAAGAAACTCCTTCATACTCTGCGCTGCAATCAAAAACTATTCTGACTTGGTTAGGTGTGTGTGGATGGTGAATACCAAACATGGGTAGATACCAGTGTTCCCTATCTGCCTCAATTGGTCCTGAAGCTTCAGCGTGATTGTTGTCTAGCATCCTTTTAATGAATTCAGTGAAATCTCTTTTCGCTTCTGGCTTTCTCTGTAGTGTTTTGCTGAGTGAATGCAAACGCTTCATGGCTTGCTCCCTGTTACAAGGCAAGACACGTCTGAGTGTGCGAAAGGGGAGAGGGGCCTCCCAACTGTGATTGTCATCTTGGTAGGCTTCTCTATCCATAATCTGTAAGAAGGTCTGATCCTCTATAGAGAGGGCCTGTTTATCATCATCTTTAGTTTTCTGGAACACTGTAATCCCTAGATTGTCTGTCTCAATGTCGGAATTGACTTCTTCTTTGCCATATAGTGTAGAAGAGTCCCAGTGTTGTGTTGACCTGCCAAAGCTTTCCTTGACAACGAAGCTGTTGTGACAGGGACTGAGAAGAGATGTGCATCCATTTGTTAACACAGAAGTCTTCAAAATACTAATGTTGTCAGGCTGGTGCACTGTCCCCAGGCAAACTTCTCCTACAATGACCCACCCCAGGTCCAGTCTCTGTGCATAGGGGGCATTGTAAGGTCCATTGATTTGCTGGCGCACCTTGTGTACTTGAAATATGTCTCTTCCAAGAAGTAGGATAGAAACATCTGGCTCAACAGCTGGGATAAGGTGGGCAATTGAGTGGAGGTGAGGGTGATGATGGGCTACTTCTGGAGAGGGAATCTCTGTTTTGTCATCAGGTATCATGCCACACTCTATTAGGGTAGGAAGTGAGAACTGCACTTTCTTATTTAAGGATTCAATGGTAAAGCCAGTAGCTCTTCTCCCTGTGGTTTCAATTGTCCCCGCACATGTCCTTAGGGTGTATGGAACTGCACTTGCCTTAAGGTTAAAGGTATAAAAGAAGTCTGACTTTGCAAGGGATCTGTTGCTCTGTTCATCTAGCACTGCATACATTTTCACTGCCCTTTCTTTCTTGCCAGTCGGATATACAGTCACTAAACAGATTTTAGAGCATGATCGTGCAGTCTTGCCTTGTCCGCATACTTCAGTGCAATTCGTCATTACTGAAGAGAGTGGGGTCTCTTGTTGCTCCCTGCCCTGATCTTTCATGAGTTCCACAGTCTCTAGTGGTGCAGGAGAAGGGCCAGTGTGCAAAGCTGCAATATGTCTTTCACTGCCACATTCTGTACATTCCACTGGTATTTTACAGTCTTTGGCAATGTGGTAAGTAGATCTGCAGCACATAAACAGATGCCGTTTTGTTTAAGGAAGGACATCCACCCTGCAATAGGTTTGCTTCTAAAGCCTTTACATTTCTTCAGTGGATATGTTTTTTTGTGTATTGGGCAATGTCTGTCTGGGTTTTCTATTGTATGTACCTTATGGGTGCTTTGACAGTCTGTGACTTCTGAAGGTACAACTGTTTTGTGTGTGGATACAGAGGTCTTATCTTGAGGTCTGTGAGGTCTTTGCGATTGATTGCCGCTGGTGGTGAAGGCGAAACTGGGATCACTTCAGATTTTTGCTTGCTGTTGGACAAACCTAGAGAACACAGAGAAAGCGATTCCATAATCTTCTTTGAATTTACCTCCCACAGACATCCACTTGTCTTGCAGATTTGAAGGTAGTTTCTCTACTATGGGATTAGTACCTCTGGCCGTATCTAGATATGAAAGCCTAGGCAAGTAGCCATCCTCTTTGGCATATTCTATCTCTAGCAGAATATCACTCAGTTCTTGTAGCCGCACGTTGTCTCTGTAGCCCACCTTAGGAAAGACTTCAAGCTTTTTCAACAGTGCTCCTTCAATTACCTTTGGGGATCCATACATATCTTCTAGTCTTTTCCAGGTCATTTTGAGTCCTGCTGCAGGGTTGAACAGGTTTGCTCTTCTCATCCTCTTTGCATGCTCTGCTGACTCGGTACCAAGCCATTTTATCATTAAATCAAGCATTTCTGCTGGTGATAAGTTCAGACCTCCAGTGGCATTCAGAAATGAAGCTTCCCATGCCCAATAGTTTTCAGGACAGCCATCAAATTGGAGAAAGCCTAAGCTGACCATTTCTTTGCGGATGAGATTTTTGGTGACATCCACTGCACTTTGTTGTTCGCACATGTAATCTTTTGGTTGAGGTGGTTGGAACACTTGTTTTTGTTCCTAGGGGATTCTGGTGAATTATTTTTGGTTTGCTGGCAGCCACTGACCTCTTCTGGTTGATTGGGCCTGCCCAGGGGGTCTGTAGATCTTGGCCTGAATTCTTTGCTTCAGGTTTAAGAGACCGTTCCTTTGTATGTACAGTACATCAGTAAGGTTCTGGAAGTACTCATTTGTACGATCTGCAGAGGATAGAGGTTTTTATGGAACCTTTGGGTCTTTATATGCTTTTTCACTTTCTGAGCAGCTTGTTCCCATGTAAGCAGCGGCCTCTGCTTCCGGAACTGCAGCTGCAGTCTTTTGCTGCAGGTTAAGCAATTTTGCCTCTTTTTGTGCTATGGCAGTTTTCTTAGCTGCTATCTCCTGCATCATCATGGCTTCTTTTTCTGTGTACTATAGCTGGACACGGGCAGCTTCTGCCTTGGCATGAGCTTTAACTGCTGAGGAACTTGCTGAGGACATCTTGCTAGATCGTGAAGATCTGGACACGTGACTGTGCATCGTCTTGCTGGGCACTGGGGATGTTGTCCCTACCTCGCTGTGTCGGCGGTAGTGTGTCATCAGCCTGGTACTTTGTTCCTGATCTTAGACTCATGCTGCAGTAATGGCGTGTTCGTTTATTCCAAACTGCCACGTGGGTGTCCTTTTACTGTTCTGCTTCACGTTATTGAACTGTTGTATAACACTAGTCAGACAGTCTAACAATAATTCAGAGGTCAAGAAACGTGAGACATCAGATCTGTATGTATTCTTTGTTCTGAATAACTTTGTAAAACTACAACATAAGCACAAACAAAACATATGTGTCAGTACATTAAACATTATACAACAGCTTCATCCCATCAGTGAGTGTACTCACGGACAATTCCACCATAAGTCCAGGAATAGCTTGGAGCTCCACTGTATGCTGCTTGCTAGATACAGAGGATATATATTACAGTGTCCAAAAATGAAAAAAATATATATAAATGAGTCCACAACAACTCAAAAATATGAAATTCAAAATCCTTCCTCCCAGACTCCAGAGTGCTTGGACAAAGAAATAGTCTTCTGTGATATATGCTTCCACCATCCACCAGTGCAAACCGACATAAACCACACTAACCAGATAATGGTGAATAGTAGGCCTTTTAGGACTTTCAGGGATCCTACACCCCCTCTATAGCCTCCAGACTCCATTCCACCATACAGAGCTATGATAATCCTTCCATTCCCTCCTTGGTCGGGACCTCCAAACCAGCTCCACCGTTGTGCCTCAATGTATGATTTCCATGCCGACTTTGAAAAGCAAATAGTTCATGGACTTTTTGAAGTGGTCACTGACCTTTGTGCCAGTCCGGTGCCCCCTCCTCCTCCTCTCCGAGCGTCGGGAATGCTGCAGACTGACACCCCGTGGCGGAGATCTGGGAAGACAACGATGTGCCGGCTGAGGGGAGACCGATCAAGAGCCACTCAAACAATGCCATCCCCTGGCGCCACTAGGGGAACAGCAAGGACGGGCTAAAACACTTGTAGTCCAACCCCAGGGGCCAATTTAAAGTCTCTGCAGCAGTTGTAATCCCACAGGGAGGTAGAGCAGCAATTCAGGGACAGTTCAGGAAAAACAGGGGAAGTACTGTAAGTACTCACGGATCCAACAGGGTGCCCAGTCTCCCAAAGGACAAGATAGTGTGACACAGGTACCTGCGGGAATCCGGAGTATGCGTGGGGTCTCTCCCTTTGGGCTGGGGTCTCAGGCAGGACTGACGTACGTTCTCCCCTTTTGGGCTGGGGGTCTCAGGCTGGCGTGTGCAATCTCCCCTCTTTGGCTGGGGGTCTCAGGCTGGCGTGTGCAATCTCCCCCCTTTGGCTGGGGGTCTCAGGCTGGCATGTGCGGCCTCCCCCTCTGGCTGGGGGTCTCAGGCTGGTGTGTGTGATCTCCCCCCTTTGGGCTGGGGGTCTCAGGCTGGCGTGTGTGATTTCCCCCCTTTGGGCTGGGGGTCTCAGGCTGGCGTATGCTATCTCCCCCTCTGGCTGGGGGTCTTTGGCTGGTCACGAGGGTCCCGCCGCAGCTGGGCTCCCTCTGTGACTGCACAGCGGAATGGACGATGGGGGAGCCCGGCATCAGCCTTCTTAAGCTGATGCAGAATGCTCTCCAGTCGTCCTGGCAACTGTGGGCAGGCCAGGGCCGGCTTGCCTCGTCGCTCGGCAACAAGGCACGCTCCCTGGACACAGGCCGCGCTTCTCATGCGCACAACCTTTGTCCAGGGACATCTGCAAGCACAGGAACTCTCCGTTCCCGCGCTTTGGATGACGAGGCTGGGTGGCATCAGTCTGATGCCCTGGCCCGGAACATCCGCAGATAGGTGTAAATCTCGCTATCTCAGCTGGCAGGGGCGACAGTGGTGGAGACACTAAACTGCATTTTGGGGACATAAAGCAGAATGCCAGGAAAGGAGATACATTAATTGAATTTGAACTACAAAGCAGGATGACAGTGGGGGGGAACACATTTAATTGAATTTGGGGACATTTGACAGGATGAGGGTGGAGGGGATGCATTGATTAAAGCTGGGAACATTTGGCACAAGAGAGTGGGACATTAATTGAGGATGTGGTTCCTCTGGGCACAAGGGATTACTGAGGGAGTTAATAATGGCACCTATATTGTGACAATGTCATTTTGCATTTGCCTGTGCCAGGGTCCCAGCTGGTGATTACCCGCCGATGCCTAGTGATTACCAGCGATCACCGACAGGGAGGAGGGCTGCTTTATTTACCAACAGTCCTCCTCCCTGTCAGTTTGGGCACACTGCTCTGGATGGCTGAGCACAGCCATCCAGAGCAGTGTGCTTACAGTGAAGAACACCCACCCCCTAGTAAATCACACAGTTAACCCTTTAATTGCCCCTCATATTAACCCAGTGCCATTAGTACAGTGTCAGTGCTTTTTTTTTTAGCAATGATCACTGTATTGGTGTCACTGGGGATGTCAGTGACATAATGTCAGTTCCCCCCAGTGTCAGAATGCCCGCCACAGTCCTGCTATAAGTCGCTGATTGCCGCCATAAGTCACTGATCGCCACCATTATTAGTATAAAAAACAATTCCAGTATCTATAACACCATCTGTAAACGCTATAACTTTCATGTAAACCAATTAATTTACACATATTGGGATTTTATTAGAAAATTACATGGAGCAGAATACATTTTAGCCTAAATTTATGACGAAATTTGATTTTTAAAATTTTTTTACTGGACATGTTTAATAGCAAAAAGTCGCCACCATTGTTTTTTCCTCAAAATTGTCAGTCATTTTTTTTTTTTAATACCGTAAAAAATAAAAACCGCACAGGCGATCAAATACCACCAAAAGAAACCTCAATTTGTGGGAAAAAAAGGACGTACATTTCATTTGGGTGCAGCGTTGCATGACTGCGCAATTGTCAGTTAAAGTAACGCAGCACTGTAACACAAACGGCTTCTTTAACCACTTCCTGACCGCCCTATAGCAGAAATATTGCCACAGGGTGGCACGGGTGCTCAAAATAATGTATATATACAGGATTCCCGCTCCCGTGGTTTTCACGCCCCTCCCAGATAGCGTCAGATTGCCTGTCAGTACACCAGTAATCACATTTACCCCTTAATTGCCAGGAACACGCTCATGCACAATAAACCTCCATTGCTAGTATAGTATCTGAACGGATCAATATTTTTGACCAGATCAGCACTATACCAGCGTTCACATTAGTATACTGTAGTGTCCCCAAAAATGCAGCGTTAGAGGAACCAGCCGCAGCACCTGCCAGCACCTGTGTTTAGCCTCTACGCTTCCCCCCACTTCCCCCCCAGCAAGTGCAGTGTCAGTAGGTCACTGTCACTTGATACATTGCACACAAAACCGCAGTGTTCGCAGGATCAGGTCTGATCTCTGTTAGCACTTGCCGGTAAATTTTGAAGACTCCCATATGCAGCAGAGTGCCAGTACTAGTGCCGCTCTACCTTTTGGTGAACTGGCGAGTACCAGCGGCCTAGTACATCCTGGTCTTTCACATACCAGCACTGTAGTATCTATCACTTGGTGACGTGGCGAGTCCCATAAGTGCAGTACAAGCTGGTGCGGTGGCGAGTAGAAGTATTGTCCCGCAACCACCAAGAATTCGCACACAGGCCGATATTGCCCCTAGTATCCTTCAGGATGTGCTTGCAAATCCCGATTGGCAGCCCACAAATTCTGCAGCACCTGTACTTCCCCCATTCACTGCCCAACCCAGAATTCAGGTGGAAACAGCAAATTTAACTACTCCCCTTGATTTTTTTTGGAGCTGTTTTTCATGGAAGATCTGTATGCAATTTATATACACAACAATTTATCGCCGCCAACCCAAATTCAAACCTTGTCAGACCATTCATATCGAAACCCATTACGGTTTCCAAATTTAAATTTTTTTGGGGCCTAACCATCAACATGAGCATTACTAAGAAAAAATGAATTGCGGTTGTATTGGTCCACAGACCCAATTCATCATATGTCCGTGTTCTCTGCTGCCATGGCCAGGCATAGATATGAAGTGTTAATGGCATATAACAAACAAAAAGTTGCTTAGAGTTTGTAGTAACAGTCACAAATCAACAGAAGAAAAAAGAAAAAAGGTTCATCGATGAAATGCAGATACATAGAATCTCAGTGCATAACAGTGGATTAGTTAGGAACATCAGACATCGGAGTAGACACATCGGAAATGTAAAGATCCTATGGTTCCCACACTGCTTTAAAAATGGGACAAGACTAGCATGCATAGCAGTAAGGTACTCTATTCTTCTAATCTCAGCAACAACCCTAACCAATTCCGACCGTGTAGGAGGCATAGTGGAAAGCCAATGAATGGGAATGGTTCTCCTGGCCATAGTTAGGACATGAGAAGATAAGAAGTTTCTTGGCAGGTTTAGAGAGGCCCGGAAATGGTAGGCCCAGTAAAAAATGGATGGGATCCAATGAAATGCGGACTCGTAAAAGTAGCCGCAAAAGACTAAGGACCTCTCTCCAGAAAGGTGCAATGTGTTGGCAAAGCCAAAAAATGTGTCCCCCCCCCTTTTTTTTTACCTCATATTCCCCCCTACTAACTCACTCTACATCTCTTCTTCTATCTATTCACCTCTCTGACTTCTCTTTATCTCACACCTTTTGTACGCTTTCAACATTCATATATCCCCAACAAAATAAAGCATTTAATCTCTCATATAGGTGTGACTAATTTCACGTGGATCACACGCTCCCGAAATGGGCACACAAATCATAACACACACATCATCATGTGCTATTCTTTCCCAGCACTTCACATTCCCTCAACATAATGGCTTACAAGTAGATAGGTCAGTAATTAATATACCTATAACGATTTATCTATTACACTCTTTGTATCTGTTGGTTTGCTATACACCTTTGATATAAAGATATATCTCACCTCGATCTGTACTAAAATTCAAGCCCACAGCCCCTGAAACTGGATGTTGTATACTGTGGCTATGTTCGGACTGTAATACATATTTGTATGTACATGGTCTTAACTTTTCCAATAAAATTATTTTTGGAAAAAAAAAATGTGGAAAAGAGTGCCAATTTCGTCACCACATCACATGCAGACAGGAGAAACACTCGGATTGCGGGCATGGAGAACCTCAGGAGTCTTGTACCAGAACATCAAATCTTTATATGTATGACACCTAGGAAAGAGCTTGGAGCGCGAGCTTGATGTGAGGGCTCCTGGCTCCCAAGCACCTCCAGTGTCCTGCTGAGAAGGGGAGAGATGTGCAGGAAGCCCTGGAGAGACTAGTCGGGGAGAAGGGGGGCCTGCCTGGCGTGGACCGAGGACCTCCGGGAGTGGCGGCCATCGTGGCGGGTCTTCCTGTGCTGTTGGCCCGACGCTGTGTGTTCCCCGGAGCTCAGTGGACGCCGGGCGATCAGGTGATCTGCCGCAAAGGGAGCTCTGGGAGGCAGAGGAGCCAGACGGCATTTCTTGGAGCAAGGGAGACGCCGGCTCTCTTCCTCCTGCACACAGGACAGCTGGAGACACGCGGAAATGGGCTGGGTGAACCGAGCTGCCTCACCCCTCACTTGGAGTAAAGGAAGAGATGTCCTAAAGTGCAGGAAAGTCTCTCAGAGAAGTTCAATCTCTATAGAAACCAGAGATCTCACATGGGGGAGAATTATTCCTGTTTCGAGTGCGGGAAACTAGCCTTTACATATATCAGAGATCTAACACAGGTGAAAAGCCATATGTCTGTCCTGAGTGCGGGAAATACTTTTCAGCGAAGCTTAGTCAGAGATCTTACACGGAGGAAAAGTTGCATACCTGTCCAGAGTGCGGGAAATGTTTTTCATGTAAGTCCTATTTTTATATATACCAGTGATAACACAAGAGGGACCATCCATACCCTTGTTCAGAGGGCAGGAAATGTTTTTCACAGAAGTCCAGCCTGCATATATATCAGAGACCTCACATGAGGAAGATGCTGTATCCCTGTTCTAATTGCGGAAAATGTTTTCTCAGATAAGTCTAGACTTTACATATATCAGAGATCTCACACAAGTGAAAAGCCATATGTCTGTCCTGAGTGCGGAAAATACTTTTCAGTGAAGCCTAGTCTTCACACACATCAGAGATCTTACACGGAGGAGAAGTTGTATACCTGTTCGGAGTGCGGGAAATGTTTTTCAGAGAAGCCCTTTTCTTCATATATGACAGAGATCTCATACAGGGGAAAAGCCGTATTAGGGATAAGAGGGTGAGTGAGAGCGGCAAAAGTAATGAGATTAATATATTGCATGGGAACTGAACTGTATGTATTGAACTATAGGTTTAAAATGAGGAGGGGTTCACCCAGGGGGTCTTAGAGGAAAATCAGAAGGAGGACAATGTAAAACAGATAAAGACCTAGAAGAAGAGGACCCGGGTAGATCAGTTTGGGAGTGGGGGGAAAGAAAAAGGAAGAAAAGAACTGAGAGGCTCCAGGATACCCATGGAAGACAACAAATGTTGATATCAAATCAAAAATAGACCTCTCCCCAAACCAAAAAAAAACCAGAACTGCGGAAAATTGAAATAGTCCCTGACAGCATTAAAAACGAAGGGAGGAGGGCCTAAGGCTTCCCAAACAGGGTCAATTAAAAAATACATACCCTCACAGGAGAAACAGACTCCAGAGAGACAACAGGGAATAAGTGTAAGAGGTGAGAAGGAAAACATTGGGGAATGTTCCAGACTATCCTTGGGAATAGCTAACAGTAGTCAACATATGGAAGAAGAAGTGGATATGGATAAAGTAGAAGAACAAGGGGAGAGCTCACAGATGCCTACTAAAGCAGAAATAGCAGAAATGTTTAAAGGACTTGAAAGATCCCTAAAACAGGAACTGGCAAAATTACACAAAAATCTGGGGCAAATATTATCAAGGGTGGAGGAGACGGAAGAAAAACCAGATAAACATGCCCAAATTATACAGAAATTAGAAAAACAGGCAATGGAAATGAGAAAAGAACAAAGAAATCTGTTATATAAATTGGAAGACCAGGAGAATAGGGATAGGAGATGCAATCTAAGGATACAAAGCTTTCCAGAGATCTCCCAAGGAGAAGATTTGACGGGAATAATAACGAGAATACTGAATACTATAATGGATAGAACTATAACAGAGCCTCTCAAAATGGAGGGAGTATATAGAATAGGAAAATACATACAAGAAGATAGAAAGGAAAAGCCAAGAGATGTAATAGTGCAATTCCATAATTTTCGGGATAAAGAAGAGCTTTGGAAGAAGATAAAAGGAAGAGCAATAATAAAATATGGAGAAATAAATATACAGATCTTTGCTGATTTAGCAGCGGAAACATTAACAAGGAGGAGAACTTTGAAACCCTATATTCCAATATAGTACCGCGGTCCAATAAATTCTGCCACATACATCAATACTATAATACACTCCTATATATTCCACAAGTTATCAAAAAGTGTTCAAAAAATAATAAAATCCTTACATCAATATTAGAATAAATGTGAAAGAGAAAGATAGTATGAAACAGTAGAATATTCTTTTCTGTGATCACCCAAGTGAATATAATATACAATGTGTCATACTGTATATTATTCCTCCTCTGTGATAAATTAAAAAATGTCCAAACAAAATTACATCTTTAGTGCTAAGATATATGTGGGAAGAAAAATATTTTCCTTTTCTGTAATGTAAGTCACCCCGATGGGTATAGCATTCAATATACCATAAGATATTTCTCCTCTATGTGGGATTAGATGATAATGTTCACACTGAACTGCACCATGGATCTGTGTCAACAGCATGAACCTCTCTCTCCTCAGCTCAGCCGTTTCAATAGACCTTTCTCAGCTGACTGTTTGGCTTAATCCTCCATATATGGAACATGAAAAGAAGGGAAAAGAAACATAGTGTCTTATCCGGGATTAAAGATGGTTTAATGTGCTCTGATTTTCCACTCACATTGTAAAAGATACAATTGCGCTTTGTATAAAATGTATCCAGACCACACTGGGGTCGGCTTCGTAGGTGTGTCTGCCCTCAGTGTGTATACTCGCCGTTCCTCTGTGAATGCGTGATGACATCACCGCCCCTCCCCTAGGGGAGGGGCGGGGACGTCATCACGCATCCACAGAGGAACGGCGAGTATACACACTGAGGGCAGACACACCTACGAAGCCGACCCCAGTGTGGTCTGGATACATTTTATACAAAGCGCAATTGTATCTTTTACAATGTGAGTGGAAAATCAGAGCACATTAAACCATCTTTAATCCCGGATAAGACACTATGTTTCTTTTCCCTTCTTTTCATGTTCCATATATGGAGGATTAAGCCAAACAGTCAGCTGAGAAAGGTCTATTGAAACGGCTGAGCTGAGGAGAGAGAGGTTCACGCTGTTGACACAGATCCATGGTGCAGTTCAGTGTGAACATTATCATCTAATCCCACATAGAGGAGAAATATCTTATGGTATATTGAATGCTATACCCATCGGGGTGACTAACATTACATTACAGAAAAGGAAAATATTTTTCTTCCCACATATATCTTAGCACTAAAGATGTAATTTTGTTTGGACATTTTTTAATTTATCACAGAGGAGGAATAATATATGACACATTGTATATTATATTCACTTGGGTGATCACAGAAAAGAAATATTCTACTGTTTCATACTATCTTTCTCTTTCACATTTATTCTAATATTTATGTAAGGATTTTATTATTTTTTGAACACTTTTTGATAACTTGTGGAATATATAGGAGTGTATTATAGTATTGATGTATGTGGCAGAATTTATTGGAGCGCGGTACTATATTGGAATATAGGGTTAACTGTTACACACCTAGAGAAGGTGTATGAAGTACCTTGCGATCTAATTTAATTATATAATACACGGAAGTACACTATTTCATTTAAGTAAACACCTTCTAGTGGCTCACAAGTATTAATCAATTTCCAGAGAACTTTGAAACCGTTACTGGAACAGATGAGAAAACAAAATGTTCGATATAGCTGGAGGTTTCCAGCGTGTTTGATCGGATGGAGAAATGGATGTTCAGCAAGACTGAGATTCCCCAAAGATCTGAGAGACTTTTGTGAGAGACTTGATATACAGAAAATAAATATCCCTGGTTGGGAGGAAGAAGAAGGAGAAATGTGGGCTATGGAAAATGAGGTGAGGCAAGTAGCTCTAAGGAGAAATATAGCAGGAATAGTAAAGAGGAATAAGATGGGAGGGAAGGGGGGGTTCTCTCCCCTTTTCTCTCTCTCTCTCTCTCTCTCTCTCTCTCTCTCTCTCTCCCTCCATTTCTGCCTCTGTCTTATGATCTTTGAAGTTTACTAGAGTATGGAAGGACACAGCGGATGAGACATGCTTATTGGGGAAAAGTTCATGGTCAGAGCTTCACCTTAAAAGCTGAATCAAAGGTGGGGTTAGGACCACAAATGATTCATAGGCAAAATGTAAGCCTAAAGGGAGATGGGGGGGGGAGGGGAGGGGAGGGAGAGGAGTGGGAGGGAGGGAGGAGGGGTGGAGGAGGGACGGGAGGGTGGGTGAGTGGGAGGAGGGTATGGGGAGAGGATAGGTAGTTTAAGCCTCTGTGAAATAGTGGGAGAAACATCAGTCTGGAGGAATCCTAGAGATCAAAGGGGAAGATGTGGAGGAAAGAGTAAGAGAGAAGAGATGGGGAAGATAGAGGTGTGGAGAGGAGAAGAATGGAAGAGATTCATTTTGTGACTTATAATGTTAAAGGGTTAAATAGCCCTGGGAAGAGATTTGGGAATTTTAAAGAATTTCAACATAGATTTTCTTCAGTGTTTTTTTTTTTACAGGAGACACATTTGGTGCAAGAATCAAATGTGAAATTAAATTCCAGATATTATCCAATGTGGTTTTATGCAGATTCCCCAATTAAATGTGCCAAGGGAGTGGCAATAGGTTTTGCCAAAAATATAAGGTTTAAGCTGGAAGACAGATTGGTAAATCCGGAAGGGAGATTTCTGTTTCTGAAGGGAAAATTACAGGAAATAGACTGTACACTAGCAAATATTTATTGCCCAAAAAAGAAACCGGAGGTATTCCTAAAAAATACTTTGAAGAAGTTAATGGATTTCAAAAAAAGCAAATTTAATTGTGGCAGGTGATTTCAATCTCTGTATGGATCCCCAGATGGATATGACGTCACCTGCGCAGAGAGATGGTAGTAGGTCTCTGAAATCCTTGAAAAAAATTATATATGTTAACTTGTAGATATATGGAGAATTAAGCACATGAAGGACAGAGACTATACATTTTATTCTCATGCACATGAGATGTATTCAAGACTGGATTATATATTGCTGGACCATCGACTTATCGAGTCTCTGGTCAAAGTAAAAATAGAAGTGATGTCAATATCGGACCATGCCCTTGTTACAATGCAATTATTATTGGGAAATGAGCAGATCAGGGGGAAAGTATGGAGGTTAAATGAAACACTTCTCCAGGATTCAGAGGTGGATCAAAGAATAAAAAAAGAAATCGAGGAATTTTTTGAGGAAATGATTCTGGGGAAATGTCCGTAGCAACAGGCCTATATTAGAGGAATCCTGATAGCTATTGGAGCAAAAAAGAAAAGGGAAAGAAGAGAAAAAATAAACACACTTCTTAGTAAATAAAAGAGAAGAATTAAATAAATTTCTGGAAGAAGATAAGAGAAGAGTGCTCAATAAAATGATAAGTGAGACATACAGATGGGGAGATAGGCCAGGAAAGTATTTAATGAGGGCTCAGAGAAAAAAAAAATCTAGGAACTATATAGAGAAAATAAGAGACCACAAAGGAGAATTAATGTATTCAATTAAAGATATAGCTAAAGCGTTTAAAGAATATTATAATAAGCTATATAATATTATCACCCACAGCTCCATAGGTAAAGATGAAGTAGGAAACATAGAAAAAAGACAGACATACTTAAAAAAGGCAGGATTACCAAAACTAAGTGAGGAGCAATTAAAATCCCTAGAATCAGCAATAACACAGGAGGAAATACACTTAGCATTAAAGAGCACTTAGCATTAAAGAGCACTATAGCTGGGAAAAGTCCAGGACCTGATGGATACACAGTGAGATATTATAAAAAATATAAAGAATTATTTGTACCTAAACTGAGGATATATATTGGGAGGAGAGATGGAAATGAGGAGGGAATCCCTACAAGCCCATGTAGTTCTCATACATAAGGAAGGTAAAGATGATTCTCACTGTTCATGTTACAGACCGATTTCCTTGTTAAACATACCATATTTTTCGCTCCATAAGACGCACTTTTTTCCCCCCAAAAAAGGGGAGAAAGTGTCAGTGCGTCTTATAGAGCGAATGTAAAGCGGCCAGTCTGGTATTTCTGCCGCCGCCATGTCAGAATACCGGCCGGCCGCTCAGCTGTTCTCTGGTGCAGGACCTTACCTGTTCCTCGCTCCAGCGCTGCAGTCTTCCCGCGGCGGCTTCTGTGATAGCTGGGTGCCCACTGCGCATGCGTGAGAAGCGCTGCGCTTTGTGAATGGTCCGGTGTCTTCTGGGACACATGACAGGTCCCAGAAGGCTCCCGGCCATTCACAAAGCGCAGTGCTTCTCGCGCATGCGCAGCGGGCACCCAGCTGTCACAGAAGCTGCCGCGGGAAGAAGGAAGGACAACTCCGTGGAAGTGGGAGTGGGTACCTGTCAAATTCAGGTACTCGTTCCCCCTCCCTCCCCAAAGGTCCGCAGTCTCTGGTAATCTCCTTTACTGTCTGCAGTCTCTGGTCATCCCCTGCACTGTCTGCAGTCTCTGGTCATGTCCTGTACTATGTCCACAGTCTCTGGTCATTCCCTGTACTATGTCTGCAGTCTCTGGTCATTCCCTGTACTATGTCTGCAGTCTCTGGTCATTCCCTGTACTATGTCTGCAGTCTCTGGTCATTCCCTGTACTGTGTCCGCAGTCTCTGGTCATTCCCTGTACTGTGTCCACAGTCTCTGGTCATTCCCTGTACTGTGTCTGCAGTCTCTGGTCATCTTCTGTCCTATGTCCGCAGTCTCTGGTCATCTCCTGTACTGTGTCCGCAGTCTCTGGCCATCTCCTGTACTGTGTCCACAGTCTCTAGTCATCTCCTGTCCTATGTCCGCAGTCTCTGGTCATCCACTGTACTGTGTCCGCAGTCTCTGGTCATCCCCTGTACTGTGTCCACAGTCTCTGGTCATCCCCTGTACTGTGTCCGCAGTCTCTGGTCATCCCCTGTACTGTGTCTGCAGTCCATTAATTCAGAATATTTTTTTTCTTGTTTTTCTCCTCTAAAACCTAGGCGCATCTTATGCAGCGAAAAATACGGTAGATACCAAACTATATGCAAAAGTTCTGGCAAACAGGTTGAAAGACCTAATGTCGGAATGGATACACATAGACCAAGTAGGCTTTGTCCCCGGGAGAGAGGGTAAAGATAACGGACTGAGATCAGTTTCGCATACAAAAAATTAGGAAAGAGAAAATCCCTGTGGTGGTACTCTCTATCGATGCTGAAAAGGCATTTGATAGAGTAGATTGGGGATATATGTTGGATACATTGGAAGTATTGGGGATGGGACCTAGAATGAGAGAGTGGATAAGGAAATTATATAGTCAACCAACTGCAGCAATCATGGTTAATGGGGAATTGTCAGAGCATTTTGGGATGCAGAACGGAACTAGAGAGGGATGCCCTTTGTCTCCATTGCTATATGTTTTATCATTGGAATCTCTTTTGGCTACAATAAGGAATAACATAGATATAAAAGGAATTTTGATAGGAGATACGGAGCATAAGGTGGCAGCTTATGCAGATGACATGCTGTTCTATGTGGGAAACCTAAGTATAACATTGCCAAATTTAATGAAATCACTGAAAGAATATGGGGTGATGTCAAATTTAAAAATTAACCCAACAAAAACAGAACAGTTTAGTTAGTTCAGCCTGACTAAACAGGCTGAACTGCTGTAATACTGACACTCAGTGGCTGAATGTCTCCTTGCCATGGGAACTCTGCCATACTGAAGTCTCTATCTGCTCAACCCAGCTCTGATGAAGAAGGGAGCACTCTTTGAAACGCGTTAGCCTTCATTACACCCCCCCTTTTGGATTTACCTGTAACCCTGTTTGGATTATGGTTACTTATGCCTGTTATACCATCACTTTGTGAGTATATTTCCTTAATAATAAAATTAGTCACTATTTATTGAGGTAATGCGCAAAGTTTGTGCGCTCTTTCTTTCATCTTCTTTTAAAGTAGAAAATATACTAAGTAATACTAAATTAAGTGGAATTGTATGGTTACCTCCACAATACAGAGGATTAGCAGACAATACAAGTTTGTTCACATTTAATGTTTTAAGAGTTTGGAATGTTTTACACAAACAGATGGGATGGGAATTTAATTCACTGTTAATGCCCTTAAAGTCCACAGATTTTTTCCCACTGGGTAAAGAAGGTATCACAGGGAAATGGATTAAGAAGGAAGATGCACAATTAAGGGATATAATGCTGGGGGAGGAAATAGGATCACCTAAGGAATTGGAAAAAAATAAGTTTTTAAGTGAATGGATGAGTGGCATTATTTTCAATTGAAACACTATTATTATTATTATTATTATTAATAGAGATGAGCGAATTATTCAAAAATTCGATTCGGCTGATTCGCCGAATTTGCGGGAGAAATTTGATTCGATGCAAATTTATTCGCCACGAATTTAACTTATTAAAAGGGTTTCTAGGCTTCAGAGAGCCTTTATATTAGTGCAGAACACTGTACCTTTAATTTAAATGCCCTTGGAGTCTGCTGGGGAGGAGAAATAATACTGTCAGTCAGTATGACACGCAGATGAGTGCCGTCGATCTTAGAATCACCGCACACTTCACTCATTTGGGCAGTCACGGGGCACGACGACGAAGAAGAAGAAGAAGAAGAATGAAAAGAAGAATGAAAGGAAGAAGAAGAAGAATGAAAAGAAGAATGAAAAGAAGAAGAATGAAAAGAAGAAGAAGAAGAATGAAAGGAAGAATGAAAAGAAGAAGAAGAAGAATGAAAAGAAGAAGAAGAATGAAAAGAAGAATGAAAAGAAGAAGAAGAAGAATGAAAAGAAGAAGAAGAAGAATGAAAAGAAGAATGAAAAGAAGAAGAAGAAGAATGAAAAGAAGAAGAAGAAGAATGAAAAGAAGAATGAAAAGAAGAAGAAGAAGAAGAATTAAAGAAGAAGAAGAATGAAAAGAAGAAGAAGAAGAATGAAAAGAAGAAGAAGAATGAAAAGAAGAAGAAGAAGAATGAAAAGAAGAATGAAAAGAAGAAGAAGAAGAATGAAAAGAAGAAGAAGAATGAAAAGAAGAATTAAAAGAAGAAGAAGAAGAATGAAAAGAAGAAGAAGAATGAAAAGAAGAAGAAGAAGAATGAAAAGAAGAAGAATGAAAAGAAGAAGAAGAAGAATGAAAAGAAGAAGAATGAAAAGAAGTAGAAGAAGAAGAAGAAGAAGAATGAAAAGAAGAATGAGAAGAATGAAAAGAAGAATGAAAAGAAGAAGAAGAAGAATGAAAAGAAGAGAAGAAGAATGAAAAGAAGAATGAAAAGAAGAAGAAGAAGAATGAAAAGAAGAAGAATGAAAAGAAGAAGAAGAAGAATGAAAAGAAGAAGAAGAAGAATGAAAAGAAGAATGAAAAGAAGAAGAATGAAAAGAAGAATGAAAAGAAGAAGAACAAGAAGAATGAAAAGAAGAATGAAAAGAAGAAGAAGAAGAATGAAAAAAAGAAGAAGAAGAATGAAAAGAAGAATGAAAAGAAGAAGAAGAATGAAAAGAAGAAGAAGAATGAAAAGAAGAATGAGAAGAATGAAAAGAAGAATGAAAAGAAGAATGAGAAGAATGAAAAGAAGAATGAAAAGAAGAAGAAGAAGAATGAAAAGAAGAAGAATGAAAAGAAGAATGAAAAGAAGAAAAAGAAGAATGAAAAGAAGAAGAATGAAAAGAAGAATGAAAAGAAGAAGAAGAAGAAGAATGAAAAGAAGAAGAAGAAGAATGAAAAGAAGCAGAAGAAGAATGAAAAGAAGAATGAAAAGAAGAAGAATGAAAAGAAGAATGAGAAGAAGAATGAAAAGAAGAATGAGAAGAAGAATGAAAAGAAGAATGAGAAGAAGAATGAGAAGAATGAAAAGAAGAATGAGAAGAATGAAAAGAAGAATGAAAAGAAGAAGAAGAATGAAAAGAAGAATGAAAAGAAGAAGAAGAAGAATCTTTTCATTCTTCTCATTCTTCTTTTCATTCTTCTTTTCATTCTTCTTTTCATTCTTCTTCTTCTTCTTTTCATTCTTCTCATTCTTCTTTTCATTCTTCTTCTTTTCATTCTTCTTTTCATTCTTCTCATTCTTCTTTTCATTCTTCTTCTCATTCTTCTTTTCATTCTTCTTCTTCTTTTCATTCTTCTTTTAATTCTTCTCATTCTTCTTTTCTTCTTCATGAAAAGAAGAATGAGAAGAAGAAAGAAAAGAAGAATGAAAAGAAGAATGAGAAGAAGAATAAAAAGAAGAATGAGAAGAATGAAAAGAAGAATGAAAAGATGAATGAAAAGAGGAATGAGAAGAAGAATGAGAAGAATGAAAAGAAGAATGAGAAGAATGAAAAGAAGAATGAAAAGAAGAAGAAGAAGAATGAAAAGAAGAAGAAGAATGAAAAGAAGAAGAAGAAGAATGAAAAGAAGAATGAGAAGAATGAAAAGAAGAATTAAAAGAAGAATGAGAAGAATGAAAAGAAGAATGAAAAGAAGAAGAAGAAGAATGAAAAGAAGAAGAATGAAAAGAAGAATGAAAAGAAGAAGAAGAATGAAAAGAAGAAGAATGAAAAGAAGAATGAAAAGAAGAAGAAGAAGAATGAAAAGAAGAAGAAGAATGAAAAGAAGAAGAAGAAGAATGAAAAGAAGAATGAGAAGAATGAAAAGAAGAATTAAAAGAAGAATGAGAAGAATGAAAAGAAGAATGAAAAGAAGAAGAAGAAGAATGAAAAGAAGAAGAATGAAAAGAAGAATGAAAAGAAGAAGAAGAAGAATGAAAAGAAGAAGAATGAAAAGAAGAATGAAAAGAAGAAGAAGAAGAATGAAAAGAAGAAGAAGAAGAATGAAAAGAAGAATGAGAAGAATGAAAAGAAGAATGAAAAGAAGAAGAATGAAAAGAAGAATGAGAAGAAGAATGAAAAGAAGAATGAGAAGAAGAATGAGAAGAATGAAAAGAAGAATGAGAAGAATGAAAAGAAGAATGAAAAGAAGAAGAAGAAGAATGAAAAGAAGAAGAATGAAAAGAAGAATGAAAAGAAGAAGAAGAAGAATCTTTTCATTCTTCTCATTCTTCTTTTCATTCTTCTTTTCATTCTTCTTCTTCTTCTTTTCATTCTTCTTTTCATTCTTCTTCTTCTTCTTTTCATTCTTCTCATTCTTCTTCTTCTTCTTTTCATTCTTCTTTTCATTCTTCTCATTCTTCTTTTCATTCTTCTCATTCTTCTTTTCATTCTTCTTTTCATTCTTCTTCTTCTTTTCATTCTTCTTTTCATTCTTCTTCTCATTCTTCTTTTCATTCTTCTTTTCTTTCTTCTCATTCTTCTTCATGAAAAGAAGAATGAGAAGAAGAAAGAAAAGAAGAATGAGAAGAAGAATGAAAAGAAGAATGAAAAGAAGAATGAGAAGAATGAAAAGAAGAATGAAAAGAAGAATGAGAAGAAGAATGAGAAGAAAGAAAAGAAGAATGAGAAGAATGAAAAGAAGAATGAAAAGAAGAAGAAGAAGAATGAAAAGAAGAAGAAGAATGAAAAGAAGAAGAAGAATGAAAAGAAGAAGAAGAAGAATGAAAAGAAGAATGAGAAGAAGAATGAAAAGAAGAATGAGAAGAATGAAAAGAAGAAGAAGAAGAATGAAAAGAAGAAGAAGAATGAAAAGAAGAATGAGAAGAAGAATGAAAAGAATGAAAAGAAGAATGAGAAGAATGAAAAGAAGAATGAGAAGAAGAAGAATGAAAAGAAGAAGAAGAAGAATGAAAAGAAGAATGAAAAGAAGAATGAAAAGAAGAAGAAGAATGAAAAGAAGAATGAAAAGAAGAAGAAGAAGAATGAAAAGAAGAAGAAGAAGAATGAAAAGAAGAATGAAAAGAAGAAGAAGAAGAAGAAGAATTAAAGAAGAAGAAGAATGAAAAGAAGAATGAAAAGAAGAAGAAGAAGAAGAATGAAAAGAAGAATGAAAAGAAGAAGAAGAATGAAAAGAAGAAGAAGAAGAATGAAAAGAAGAATGAAAAGAAGAAGAAGAAGAATGAAAAGAAGAAGAAGAAGAATGAAAAGAAGAATGAAAAGAAGAAGAATGAAAAGAAGAAGAAGAATGAAAAGAAGAAGAAGAAGAATGAAAAGAAGAAGAAGAATGAAAAGAAGAATGAAAAGAAGAAGAATGAAAAGAAGAAGAAGAAGAATGAAAAGAAGAATGAAAAGAAGAAGAAGAAGAATGAAAAGAAGAAGAAGAAGAAGAAGAAGAATGAAAAGAAGAATGAGAAGAATGAAAAGAAGAATGAAAAGAAGAAGAAGAAGAATGAAAAGAAGAAGAAGAAGAATGAAAAGAAGAATGAAAAGAAGAAGAAGAATGAAAAGAAGAAGAAGAAGAATGAAAAGAAGAATGAAAAGAAGAAGAAGAATGAAAAGAAGAAGAATGAAAAGAAGAATGAAAAGAAGAAGAAGAAGAATGAAAAGAAGAAGAATGAAAAGAAGAAGAAGAAGAATGAAAAGAAGAAGAAGAAGAATGAAAAGAAGAAGAAGAAGAATGAAAAGAAGAATGAAAAGAAGAAGAAGAAGAAGAATGAAAAGAAGAAGAAGAAGAATGAAAAGAAGAATGAAAAGAAGAAGAAGAAGAATGAAAAAAAGAAGAAGAATGAAAAGAAGAAGAATTCCAGTACAGCAAAAAGTGTATCTGCAGAGAGCTCCGCTATTTCTGACAGTTCTTTCACATTTACAGCGGTTGAAACATTGTATCTATTTATTTCCGAATAAAAACATCTGTATCCTAAATGGAAACAAATAGATACAATGTTTCAACCGCTGTAAATGAACTGTCAGAACTGTCAGAGAACTGTCAGAAATAGCGGAGCTCTCTGCAGTGACACTTTTACCGGCTGATCGGGAAAAATTTGATTTGTGCATCCGAAGTTTGCTAAAATTCGGATTCGATGCGAATCGAATTTTTCCTAATATTCGAAACGAATTCCACTTCGCCAAGTTTGATTCGCTCATCTCTAATTATTAATATTATTATTATTATACAGGATTTATAAAGCACCAACAGTTTGCGCAGCGCTTTACAATATAAGGGAGACAGTACAATTACAATACATTTCAGTACAGAAGGAATAGAAGGGCCCTGCTCGTGGAGCTTACAATATAAAGGAAAGGGGATGATGAAAAAACTGCAGGGGATGATCTGGCGGAGGTCATTCAAGTACAGTTGTGAGGTGGGGTAGGCTTCCCTGAAGAAATGAGTTTTCAAAGATCGCCTAAAGGGAGACAGGGTGGAGGCTACCGGACATGCTGTGGTAGGGAGTTCCAGAGGATGGGAGATGCTCTGGAGAAGTCCTGGAGGTGAGCGTGGGAGGAGGTGATGAGGGAGCTAGAGAGGAGGATATCATGGGAGGAGCGGAGTGGGCGATTTGGGCGGTATCTGTGGATGAGGTTGGTGATGTAGCTAGGGGCAGTGTTGTGGATGGCTTTGTAAGCTGTGGTTAGTATTTTAATTTTATACGTTGGATTAGTGGAAGCCAGTGGAGGGATTGGCAGAGAGGGGCAGCAGTCGCTGATCGGTTGGTAAGGTGTATGAGTCTAGCAGCAGCATTCATAATAGACTGAAGGGGGGATAGCCTGTGTAACGGTAGACCAGTGAGGAGGGAGTTGCAGTAATCGAGGCGGGATATAACCAAGGCGTGGATAAGTTGTTTTGTGGTGTCATTGGTTAGGAAGGGGCGGATTTTGGAAATGTTCCGGAGGTTGAGGCGGCAGGATTTAGCCAGTGAGTGGATGTGGGGCCCAAAGGAGAGGTCAGAGTCTAGGATTACGCCTAGCACCCTGGCATGAGGGGAAGGACCAATGGTTGTGCTGTTGATCTTAATGGTAAAGTCATGAGTGGGGGATCGGGGAGGAGGAAATATTACAAGCTCAGTTTTTGAAAGATTGAGTTTAAGGTAGTGATGTGACATCTTTATAGGAAAGCTTCCAAAGCCTTTAAGAATAAGAGAGGATTGGAATCCTTTTGAGCACTTATTAGGTACATGGGGAGATGGGAAACACGGAACCTCTAAAATATATAATATTCTCACTGAAATAAACACAGATATAAGTCCTTTATATATAGAAAAAAGGGAAAGAGAAATAGGAGTTACAATAGATGCGGAAAAACAGAGGAAAATGTATAGAATAATCCACGGATATATAAATATGCAGGAGGTAGAAATGAATTATAAGTGTTTGGCAAGATGGTATATCACACCGTGTGTGGCACATAGATTGAGTGGAGAAAATTCACCTTTATGTTGGCGTGGATGTGGAGGTAGAGGCACAATGTATCACATATGGTGGGAGTGTTCTAAAATACAAGAGCATTGGGGAAAAATAGTAAGCTTGATTCAGAAAATTACAGAGGTCGATATTCTAGTAGACCCAGAGATTTGCTTTTTTCATAGTACTAAGCCTTCAGTTAAAAAATACAAAGAATCTGGTTTATTGTACTATTTGAATGCAGCAAAGGGACTGATACCCAAGTATTGGAGGAGACAGGAGGTGCCGAAAATAAAAGACTGGGTGGATAGGGTGGATCAAATATGTAAATTGGAGGAACTTTATCATTTGAATGAAGATAAGATGGAGAGTCACCATACAAGATGGAACAAATGGGAGGAATTCAAAAAGTCAAGGCTAGTCGTAGAGGTTATGGGGGATTAACATAGAATAATATGGAAACATATTTTGTTCTTTTATAGGGATTACGATCTCCAGAAATGAACAGG
Source organism: Staurois parvus (assembly GCF_062004578.1). Classification (NCBI taxonomy): domain Eukaryota; kingdom Metazoa; phylum Chordata; class Amphibia; order Anura; family Ranidae; genus Staurois; species Staurois parvus. The sequence continues at coordinate 2,403,959 of NW_028317967.1, forward strand.
AAAATGCAGAGCAGAAGGGGTCAGGGATTGGATGGGGGGGGTAAATAGGTAAGGGGAGGGGGGGTAAGGGATGAAACGATAAATGTTTTTATAATAAGCTAAGGTTTTAATGAGTATATTTGTATAACTTGTTTATCTGAAAAATTAATAAATATTTAAATTACAAAAAAAAAAAACTTTATATGTATTTTCTTTATATACCACACATATAGAAGATTTAGAGGCAGTCTCCCAAATCCTGCTCCATTGATCTAAGGGAATATCCTGGTGAAGGATTTGGGTCCACTTTCGCATGTAAACCTGTGTTTCAGTAGAAAGGGGGAAAGTGTCTTGAAGTAATTTATAGATAGAGGAGATTAAGCCCTGTTGGTACGGACCCTGAATGCAGATGCTTTTGAAAAGAGTAGGCTTCTCTAGGGTCAGGGAGGGAGTCTTGGAGAAGAAAAAGTGCTGTATCTGAAGGTAAACATAGTACTGATGAGGAGGCAGGTGTGAAGTTTTCTGTAACTCGATAAAAGGTCTTGAGTCACTGGGTGGACCAAATGTCGCAGTTGGAATAAATTGGCTTTAGTCCGGGGATAATATGGGTCAGGGTCAAACTATCAGGAAGACTAGGATTAAGGATGACACTGGTCAGAGGTGAACAAGATGAGGACAGGGCAAATCTACCCATACAGCTCTTTCATACAGACAGCGTAGGAGGAGAATTCAGTGTTGGTCATAGACCAGAGTAGAGAACAAGAACAGCCATTCAATCTGGGACCATTTGTTAGGGGGACACTGAGAGAACCAGGTGAGAGTACGGAGGTGAGTAGCTAAATAGTACGACAAAAGATCTGGAGTCCCCAGACCTCCCCTAGGTCGTGGTGAGAGAAGAACTGAGCGGGCAATGCGGTGAGATTTGTTATGCCAAACAAAATGGAGGAAAGATTTCTGAAGGGAATGGAGTTTGGACATAGGGATAGGGACAGGAAGCGTCTCAAACAAATACAAAAGCTTGGGCAGTAGTCATTCTGAAAAAGGAGATGGCCAGGTTGTCCCAAGATTTTAAAGATTTAGAAATAGCGTAAAAAAGGGAGGAAAATTAGCTGCATAAAGGGAATTGTAAGAAGAGATAAGGTTGGTACCTAAATATCGCAAGGAATGGGGGCACCAGCGGTAGGGATAATTTGACTTCTGAGAAGATAGAATAGTAGGGTGCATGCGAAGCAGTAAGGCTTCAGTTTTAGATGTGTTAACCGTATAACCCGACAAGGCCCCAAAGAGTTGTAGAGCGTCGCAGAACAGGAAGAGTAGTGTGAGGTTTCATCAGTGTTAGCAAAATACCATCAGTGAACAAAGACAGCTTAAAATCACTGTTATGGGTGCATATCCCCTGAATATCGGGATTGGATAGCCAGGGGTTCCAGGCAGAGAATAAACAGTAGAGGAGAGAGAGGGCAACCCTGGCGCATACCATTAGACATCTGAAAAGAAGGTTATAAGAACAAAGCCAGTTTGACCTGGGAAGAGGGAGTGGAGTAGAGGGCTTTCAAAGCTGCCACGAATGGACCACTAAAACCAATTCTCTTCAACACAAGAAACAGATAGCCAGTTAACAGCTATAATCAGGATATATTAATGAATGAGGGGTAATATACAATTGCAAGGCACACACTGTAGCATAAGAGCTTAGTGAGCGAGGCGAGAAACCTGATAACTGGAAGAGTCAGGTGGTGGGGCCCTCTGAGCCAGGAAGGTGAGACCATTGGGGAGTGTGTGGAAACCTCTTCCTCCCAGGTTTAACAGGTGTCCAGATCTTGCATGGAGTAGCAGAAGACTGGGATGGTGTAGAATGTTGCATAAAAGCCTCTTCCGGCAGGGGAGGAAGTCCCAACTGTTTAAAGAAGGAGTCCGCTTTGTGGAGTTCCTGGAGGAAGACTTGAGAATTGTCCTTGGAGACAAGCAGCAGGAAATCCCCACCTGTAAGCGATCCGATGCTGCTGGAGATGAGTGGTAACCAGCTTTAAGACATGTCGTTTGCTAAAGCAATTGGGGATAGATCACTAAAAATCTGGGGCTTGTCTCCTTTAAATTCCAGGAAGGACTTGTTGCGGGTAGATGTGATCAAAGCTTTGTAATGGAAATGAATAATAACATCTCTGGGTCTAGTTCCCTCAGGAGGCCTCGGGCCTAACGATCTATGGGCCCCAATCCATATGCCAATCAACATCTGGGACTTTGGGGGCCAGAGTGGTAAACAGAGACAGCAGGTGGTATTTATGTTGGGAGTCAGGGACTGTTTCAGAAATGCCACTAACACGAATATTCTGGCGGTGCTCTCTGTTTTCCAGGTCCTCCTGCTGGAGTTGTAACTGGGACACAAAATTTTTTAAATTAGCGTTATCCTCCTCCATGACATGCACATATTGCACCAATTTGTCAAATTTTGATTCAAGGTGGTCTGTGCGATCTCCCAGTTGAGCGATCTCCCCCCTGAGCTCCTGGGCCAATTTCCCAATTTCAGCAGAGATAGTGCTTGCGATATTATGTAAAAATACTTGCAATTTGTCTTCCAGGATATCCACCGTCAGAGATGGGGGCACTGGCGCAGGAAGCAAGGGAGCATTATTATTATTATTATTATACAGTATTTATAAAGTGCCAACAGTTCGCTCAGTGCTGTACATTACAATGGGAGACAATACATGAGACAGTACAATAATAATACAATGCGATACATGAGGGGTTCGAGGGCCCTGCTCTTTGGAGCTTACAATCTAGGAGGGGATAGTGGTACAGGAGGAAAAGCTGTGGGGGATGGAGTGTTAAGAAGAGTGGAGGAGATCGGCAATTAGCAGGGGGCGGGGTAGGCTTCCCTGAAGAGGTGGGTTTTCAGGGTGCGCCTAAAGGAGAGGAGAATAGGTGATAGTCTGATGGATTGGGGTAGGGAGTTCCAGAGGATGGGTGATGCCCTGGAGAAGTCCTGGAGGCGGGCATGGGAGGAGCAGACCAGGGAACTAGAGAGAAGGAGGTCTTGTGAGGAGCGGAGAGTGCGTTTTGGGTGGTATTTGGATATTAGGTCAGTGATGTAGTTTGGGGCAGTATTATGGACAACTTTGTACGTCAGTGTTAGCATTTTGAATTTGATCCGTTGGGCAATCGGAAGCCAGTGGAGGTATTGGCAGAGGGGGGTGGTGGAAACAGAGCGGTTGGTAAGGTGGATGAGTCTGGCTGCCATATTCAGGATCAACTGAAGTGGGGATAGCCTGTGGTGAGGCAGGCCAGTGAGGAGGGAGTTGCAGTAATCGAGTTGTGATATGATGATGGAGTGGATGAGCTGCTTAGTGGTTTCTGGGGTTAAGAATGGGCGTATTTTGGCGATGTTGCAGAGGTGGAGTCTGCATGAGTTTGTTAGCGATTGGACTTGGGGCTGGAAGGATAGATTGGAGTCAAGAATGACACCAAGTACTCTGGCTTGCGGGGTGGGCCTGATGGTGGCATTGTTGGTTGTGATGGAGAAGTCAGTAGGGGGGGGTGCGCGGGCTGGGGGGAAAACTAGGAGCTCGGTTTTAGAGAGGTTCAGTTTAAGGAAGTGGAGCAACATCCAATCTGATATGTTGTTCAGTAGGCTTGTGATTCGGGCGGAGACTGAGGGAGTGAGGTGAGGGGTCGAGAGATAGATTTGCGTGTCGTCGGCATAGAGGTGGTAGTTGAAGCCGTGAGAGTGTATGAGTTGGCCAAGGGAGGTGTAGATGGAGAAGAGAAGGGGCCCGAGGACAGAGACTTGAGGGACCCCAACAGAGAGGGGGAGTGAGGGGGAGGTGGTAGCGTTATAGGTAACGCTGAAGGAGCATTGTGATAGGTAGGACGAGAGCCAGGAGAGAGAGGAATCTCTGAGGCCAAGGGAGTGTAGTTTTTTTTTGAGGAGGAGGGGGTGGTTGACTGTGTCGAAAGCCGCGGAGAGGTCGAGGAATAGGAGCACTGAACAGTGGCCATTAGCTTTGGCGGTTAGCAGGTCACTGGAGAGTTTGAGTAAGGCAGCTTCGGTGGAGTGTAGGGGATGGAAGCCAGACTGTAGGGGATCGAGGAGGTTTTTGTCGTTGACGTGGGAGCTTACACCATTGTAGCCTAAGCGCTCAAGGAGTTTGGATGTGATCTAAAAATTACTCACCATGCCTCTTTTTAAATTCCTTGGGGTGTCTACTTTTCAAAAAGGGGTCATTGGGGGGGGGGTAAATCCTCAGGATGGCAAGTGGTTAATATGTTTTTTTGTTCTTATTATAGTACTGGCAGCTTATTTAGTTGCTAGTCCACCTCGGGTGCGAGCAAGGGAGGTTGACTGCATTTCTACATTCAGTGGGACCATGGAGGACAAATGCTGGCACCTTCTAATAGAAAGCCAAATCACTGCACCAAAAAAAATAAGGCATTTGGAGATTTGGATGAGGCTGAAGCAATAGAAAGTATTTTTCGAGTTAAGAATACATACTTCAATAGAATTTTTATTTAACCAGTGTCCAGTGTCACTTTAAGGGAACAAGCTTTTATCCCTCCTTTTTGTTTCTTTTTTTTAATCTTATTTGAAGTGTCATGTAGCTGCACAGCAATGCCATACAGTGCCTTTTTCCACATTGCAGCTCACCACACATCAAACCACCATTTTGATGTGAACAAGACACATAGAAAACAATTCCTTTCTATGTGCCCTGCTTTTATCCAGTGCTGAAAAATCACTGCACATAGTGTGAACAAGCCCTAATTAAATCAAACTCACCAAATCGTATTAACCAGTTACAAAGTAAGAAGGTCAAACAGCATTTTATTATTATTTTATTTTATTATTATTTATTTATTATTAATTTCCCTGCATTCACTAAAGCAAATTTATTGGTTTTCCACGAGTCTCAGCAGGCATACATCATAGATAACAGAAATAAAACTGCAACTTTTTATTGAAAACACTAAAACAATCGGTTAACTCTCAAAAGTAGCACTCAACCCAGCACTAGATATGAAGTGCCCAGTTTCCATCAGGATGCTACAACCCCTGTGGCTTTTTTTTATTTTTAAATTTTAAAAAAGTGCTCCACTAATTAACCACTTTCTGTCTCCCTGCCTGCAATGTACTGCAGATGGGTGGCAACTACAGGACCAGCGACATACCCGTTCATCGCTGGTGTTGTTCACACACGAGGGAGGCGCCCCCCCCCATCTGTTGTGTCCACCAGATACAGCTGAATGAAAATCCTGGTGGATGGGAGCTAGTGGTCATGCGATCACAATGACAACAAAGCTGTTATGAATCAATCTGATTCATAACAGCTCGGCTTCTCTTCCTGGTGAGCTGTGATTGGCCCACAGTTGTCACATGATACATGGGGTCAATCACAGCACCCTGTACCATGTGACCAGCTGGGGCCAATCACAGATCACTGTATTCTGAGATATCATGAACTTAACCCATTCATGACAGTTCAAAGCAATAATTGCATTGCAGATGCAATAATCTTTGCAATGCAATGTGTAAAAAAAAAAAAAATCCCGGATCACCACTCCAGTGTAGTACACTGTTACTATTGTAACATTGTACTACTATGATGAAAGTATTAAAATGTTTAAAAAAATAAAAATATGGAGAGAAATTTTTTTTAAAACTACTTGCCGCTTACCCACCCACAATGTGAAGGTGAGCGGCAGCTCTGGACAGAGTGAAGTACCCTTTGTTGCTTTCTATTTCCAGGTGTGCGTGCGCATGCCACTGCTCCCTATGCCACTCCAGGGTAAAAGCACTACATTTTACACACACGTTAGATTAGCACATTTAACCCTTTGATCGCCCTTATTAACTCTTTGATCACCTTGTTACCCAGCCAGTGCCATTAGTACAGTGTCAGTATACAAAATTTTCTACTGATCAGTGTACTATTGCCACTAGTGACATCAACGTCAGATTCAGTGAGCGCCCGTCCCAGCCACGGTCAGCTAGCGTTAGATTGCCCACACACTATCGCACTCACGCTATAGGTCGCTGATCACCACCATTACTAGTATAATGTTTGTACGGATCAATATATTAATCATGAACAGAACTATACTAGTGATAAAAGATAATATTGAGAACTATACTACTGTGATAATAAAAGTAGTTAAAAAGTGATTAAAAAAAATATAAATTAAAAACAAATTCACCCCCACCCCCATCCCGCGTGCGCAAAGTCAAATGCAAGCGGCGGTCCCATGTATGCAAACAGAGATTGCACCATGCATATCGCAGCAAACATCAGATCAAGGGAGGTAAATTTAGCACTAGATATCCTGTGTAAATCTAAAGTGGTGACCTGTAAGGGCTTTTAAAGCGTTGCTTATGGATATTACAAATGTTACGTAGTTTGTCGCCATTGCACAGATGCACATAATTTTAAAGCATGTCATCTTTGGTATCCATTTACTTGGCATAATATCATCTTTTATATCATAGCAAACAATTGAGCAATATATTGTGTTTTTGTGCTTTAAAGTTCTAAAAAGTGTATTTTTTCCAAAAAAATAGTGTTTGAAAAATCGCTGCGCAAATACTGTGTGACATAAAAAATTTCAACACCCACCATTTTATTCTATAGGGCCCCTGCTTTAAAAAATATATCATGTTTGGGGGTTCCAAGCAAAAAAACAGTTTATTCATGTAAACAAAATGTTTCAGAAAAGGGTTGGTCTTCAAGTGGTTGGAAGAGTGAGTGATGTGTGGCATATGCTTCTAATGTTGGCTCTGAAATGCCAGGATAGTAGAAGCACCTCAAAGGACTCCCCAAAATACATTCTGCTACTTCTGAGTATGGGTATACCACATGTGAGAGACTTTTTGACAGTCTAGCTACGTACAGGACCCCAAAATCCAATAAGCACCTTCAGACATTTAAAGGGCTTTATTTTCTCATCACACCGCCTGACTACCTATCAGTTTCGGAGGCCCTGAAATGCCAGTATAGTATGCCAGGAAGTAGACACTGCAAGGTATTTGTTAAGGGGCATTGTGAGTATTTTGCAGATTTAATTTATTATCACATGTTTTTGGAAAACAAATAAAGAAAATGAAAATGTATTTTTTTTCTTTTCTTTCTTTCTTTCTTTCTTTTTCAAAACCCTGTGACAAAAATTATATCTGCAAAATGCTCACCATGCCTCTTATCAAATGCCTTGGGTTGCCTACCTTTTAATAAGGGGTAAATTGGGGGGGGAGTGTTTGTACTAACCTGGCATTTTAGGGCCTCCGAAACTGTGATAGGTAGTGAGGAAGTGACATGAGGAAATATGGCCTTTGAAAGCCTGGAGTGGACATTGGATTTTTGGGGCCTGTATGTAGCTAGGCTTCCAAAAAGTCTCTCACATGTAGTATCCCCATACTCGGAAGAAGTAGCGGAATGAGTTTTGGGGTGTTATTCCACATACACCCATGGCACGTGTAAGCAATATATCATTTAAGTGACAGCTTTGGATAAAAGAAAAAAACATTTAATTTTCCAAAAATGTGTGACAAAAAATAAAATCTTCCATGGACTCAACATGCCTCTCAGCAAATTCCTTGGTGGGTCTACTTTCCAAAAAATGGGTCAATTTGGGGGAGGTTGTACTACCCTGGCATTTTATCACCTCAAGAAATGTGATTGGCAGTCAGAAAGTAAAAGCTGCATAAATTACTATATATATATATATATATATATATATACATATATACATATATACACACATACACACACACATATATATATATATATACACACACACATATACACACACCAGGGGCGGACTGACAACTCATGGGGCCCCTGGGCAATAGGAGATCATGGGGCCCCCTGTGTCCCTGTCCACTCCAGCAGCACCCACACAAAGCCCCACCTACATATTACACTGCCCGCAATACATGCGTTTGTCACAGAATTTCTCTACAGTATGTTCAAAATAAGTGTTTATTACACAAAATAAAGAAAAAAAAACTTACATTAAAGAGAGCACAGCAATGGTACATTTCAAAATGAAGGTTTTAATGAATTTTTCCTATTCCTTCTACTGACACCAATGATAGGGCACTATTCCTCCCACTGACACCAATGATAGGGCACTATTCCTCCCACTGACACCAATGATGTGGTACTATTCTTTCCACTGACACCAATGATTGGACATTATTATTTTCACTGACATGAATGATAAGGCACTATTCATCCCACTGATAGCAATGATGGAGTATTATTCCTCCCACTGATACCAACGATGGAGCGCTATTCCTCCCATTGACAGCGAAGGTGGGCTGCTATTCCTCCCCCTAATAATAAAGATGCATGGTTTACTTCCACTGATGCCAGGACAATTTCTGATCCCAAAGACCACAGTCCAGCCCCCAAAACCTGAAGGACAGTAAACTGGCCCTTTGATCTAAATTTGGGGTCTCCAAACTTTCTAAACAAAGCGTGTTAGAATGGCCCAGTCACAGTCCAGACCAAATTCCAATGGAGAATCTGTGGCCAGGCCTGAAAATTGCTATTCCCAGACGCTCTCCATCCAATAACAGAGCTTGAGTGATTCTGCAAAGAAGAATGGGCAGAAATGTCCCTCTGTAGATGTGCAAAGCTGGGAGAAACGTTCCCAATAAGACTTGCAGATGGAATTGCAGCCAAAGGGGGTCCTACAAAATACTGACTCCAGTGGGCTGAATATAAATGCCGCCACACTTTTCACAGATTTATTGGTCACAAATGTTGGAACCATTTCTCATTTTTCTTCCACTTCACAATTATGTGCCACTTTGTGTTGGTCTATCACATAAAATCCCACTATATACATTGTAACATGACAACATGGGGGAGATTTCAGGGGGGGGAATACATTGTAACAGGACAACATGGGGGAGATTTCAGGGGGGGGAATATATTGTAACATGACAACATGGGGGACATTTCAGTCGTGAGGAAGACTTTTTCAAGCCACTGTATATATCACTGATATCTGTACACTGAGTGGTATTCCTTATATATAACACTGATATCTGTACATTGCATGCTATTCTCTATATATAACACTGATATCTGTACACTGGGTGCCACTCAGTGTACAGATATCACTGTTTTATATAGGGTATATAGAATAGAAGACTACTATTAACCCCTTGCCTACAAGGCACTTATACCCCCTTCCTGCCCAGGCCAATTTTCAGCTTTCAGCGGTGTCACACTTTGAATGGCAATTGCGCGGTCATGCAACACTGTCCCCGTATGAAATTTTTATCATTTTTTTAAGACAAATAGAGCTTTT